>NC_091166.1:47597379-47687379 GCF_040958095.1 Procambarus clarkii | reverse complement strand
GACCAAACAGGAGGCTTGGTCAAAGACCGGGCCACAGGGACGTTGATCCTGGGGACCACCACAAGGTAGGTAGGTCGGAGGTGAAGGCAAGATGAGCGGGTTTAGCTCTACTAGACTACTGGTACACGGAGACGTCTTGAGTAAGAAGACACCAGATGGCGTCAGCTGTACTGTCAAGACAATGTTAAAATGAAGCCAACTCTAAGATGGAAGTTATTGAAAAGTAAAGTCACCCTAAAATAGTCAACAGCAAAATAAAGTCGCCTGTTAATAAAGTCAGCTGTGAAATCACAGTAACTAGGGGAAAAAAAGTTTGTTATTCATAAATGGTTAAAAGGAGTGAACTAGGAGTCATAACAGCATAGCACCTGATCTCTCTAATTACCTACAGTGTAATCCATATTTAGAAGCACAATTACAGATCAGTTAACGGACAAGAAAACTTCGTGTTAGACAGTGATGAACGACCACACGAACGGACCCCATGTGAAGGTGGAAGCCATTGATACAAGAGAGAGTGTCCAAGGTTGGAGGCCAGGCGCTTGGTGTTAGCCTCACCCAACATTGCAGGGTGAATGGCCTGAGGTATGGGATGGACATAGGCTGGTCGGGGTCGTCAGAATTCAAGAGGGAACAGCGTGACTCGGTGACATACTGCACCCGCTGACGGGTTCTGGCACTGGCAGACACCTACACCTGGATTAATATTTTGAAAATTGAACATGGAAAACAATGTTTTTTTTATATTAATATATTTACTGATGTCGAAAAAAGTTAAAATATTTTCTGCTATTCATAATGCGGTTGTAGCGCTATAAAAAGGTTACTTTAATACTTCCACCTCTCCTCCCACTGCCTCACCTACGGTCGGGCGATCCACCACCTTCCCACAGGTTTAAAGCAAACAGGTAACCACATGAACAAATCCACAAGAGCCGTGACGAGGGTTCTAACCTACGTCCGAGAGGATCCCAGACGCTGCCTTTAATCGACTGAATTGCAATTCTTTTAACCATGTCGTAGCTCAGTCGATTAAGGTAGCGTCTGGGATCCTCTCGGACGTAGATTCGAACCCTCGTCACGGCCCTTGTGGATTTTATTTGATGCATCACGCTATTGTGATTTATGTGTGTAACAGGAAACCATTTTTTTTAAACATTTAATTAACCACAGCCATAGTGACCCTTCGTCGTATTGTGTTGAGAAGAGAGAAAATGGGGGAAAGAGGCTAGAGAGGGAGAGAATAGGGGGTAGGGGAGATAGAGACTGTCCCGGGCACCGCCGGGTATCGCTCCCAGAAGGATATGTGGAAGGTAAGAGGACACTATGCAGCGAGCACTAATTTGGTGTCACCTTGGTTGTTGGAAGGTGGTAAGAGTAGCGGGCCAGCGGGGCCGTCTTGGGCCTGTTACTGGCTTCTGGGGGCCGCCTTCCGCGGCCACCTGAGTCTCACTCACAGGTGTTGACCAATAAAGGAAATCATCGAAATATTTCTTCTTGACAAATTTCCTTTCTGGGTGTGTGTGTGTGTGTGTGGGCATTTCCCTTCCGTGCAGGTGTGGGCTAGACCTTCCGTACAGGTGTGGGGCGAGACCTTCCGTGCAGATGTGGGTGTAACCTTCCATGCAAGTGTGGGCCAGACCTTCCGTGCAGGTGTGGGCCACCAGACCTTGAGACGAGGAAAACCTCCCCGCTAAATACACACACATGAGTTTATATTAATCTTTGTTTAATGTCTTGCAAAGACAGAGTCTTGCGACAGAAAAACAGACGGACAGACAGACAAGATGATGGCCACTTTTCCTCCCCCAAAAGTCATATGTTAAGTCACCCCAGGAGATCATTCATACATCATTCATATTCTTGCAAGAAGCGGACTCATGAGTAAAATCTTGCCAGACCTTCGTCAGCAGTTGTCACAATGACTCATTACTCATGTTTTCTATTTGAAGTGACCTCTGGTGGCGTTTATATATATATATATATATATATATATATATATATATATATATATATATATATATATATATATATATATATATATATATATATATATATATATATATAGTTTTTTTATATAGACCACGAGACTAATGGTGTACGGACGTGACACTTGATTTTTTTTGTTGGTAGTAGACGTGGTGAGTCACGCACCTGGTGAGTCACGCACCTGGTGAGTCACGCACCTGGTGAGTCACGCACCTGGTGAGTCACGCACCTGGTGAGTCACGCACCTGGTGAGTCACGCTCCTGGTGAGTCACGCACCTGGTGAGTCACGCTCCTGGTGAGTCACGCACCTGGTGAGTCACGCACCTGGTGAGTCACGCACCTGGTGAGTCACGCACCTGGTGAGTCACGCTCCTGGTGAGTCACGCACCTGGTGAGTCACGCACGTGGTGAGTCACGCACCTGGTGAGTCACGGTCCTGGTCAGTCACGCACGTGGTGAGTCACGCACGTGGTGAGTCACGCACCTGGCGAGTCACGCACGTGGTGAGTCACGCACCTGGTGAGTCACGCCCCTGGTGAGTCACGGTCCTGGTGAGTCACGCACCTGGTGAGTCACGCACCTGGTGAGTCACGCACCTGGTGAGTCACGCCCCTGGTGAGTCACGGTCCTGGTGAGTCACTCACCTGGTGAGTCACACACCTGGTTAGTCACACACCTGGTGAGACACACACCTGGTGAGTCACGCACCTGGTGAGTCACGCACCTGGTGAGTTACATCTGTATTATATTTCAAAATGACTGAGAATAGAGTACAGCCTTCCACCAGCCATTATTACAGGCAAGAGCGCAAATGTTGGTGGAGCAGGTAAAAGGCTTTTGTACCGCTGTGTACCATCCTGTACCGTTGTGTACCGCTGTGTACCGCTGTGTACCATCCTGTACCGTTGTGTACCGTTACGGTTGTTACTGTCGGCCAGTTGATCTCATGACTGCAGCCTTCAAACTGCAGTCTGTGGCGGCGGTTGATGGGTGGAGCCGTGTGGGGGTGTGGTCGCCAGGTGTGGGGGTGGGAGGACACTGTGGGGGGGGGGGTCGCCAGGTGTGGGGGTGTGGTCGCCAGGTGTGGGGGTGTGGTCGCCAGGTGTGGGAGTGTGGTCGCCAGGTGTGGGGGGTGTGGTCGCCAGGTGTGGGAGTGTGGTCGCCAGGTGTGGGGGGTGTGGTCGCCAGGTGTGGGGGTGGGAGGACACTGTGGGGGGGGGTCGCCAGGTGTGGGGGTGTGGTCACCAGGTGTGGGGGTGTGGTCGCCAGGTGTGGGGGGTGTTGTCGCCAGGTGCGTGCGTGGGAGGACACTGTGGGGGGATGGTCGCCAGGTGTGGGAGTGTGGTCGCCAGGTGTGGGGGTGTGGTCGCCAGGTGTGGGGGGTGTGGTCGCCAGGTGTGGGGGTGTGGTCGCCAGGTGTGGGGGTGTGGTCGCCAGGTGTGTGCGTGGGAGTACACTGTGGGGGGGGTCGCCAGGTGTGGGGGTGTGGTCGCCAGGTGTGGGGGTGTGGTCGCCAGGTGTGGGGGTGTGGTTGCCAGGTGTGGGGGGTGTGGTCGCCAGGTGTGGGAGTGTGGTCGCCAGGTGTGGGGGTGTGGTCACCAGGTGTGGGGGGTGTGGTCGCCAGGTGTGGGGGTGTGATCGCCAGGTGTGGGGGTGGGAGGACACTGTGGGGGGGGGGTCGCCAGGTGTAGGGGTGTGGTCACCAGGTGTGGGGGTGTGGTCGCCAGGTGTGGGGGTGTGGTCGCCAGGTGTGGGGGGTGTTGTCGCCAGGTGTGGGGGTGTGGCTGCCAGGTGTGGGGGTGTGGTCGCCAGGTGTGGGGGGTGTGGTCGCCAGGTGTGGGGGGTGTTGTCGCCAGGTGTGGGGGTGTGGTCGCCAGGTGTGGGGGTGTGATCGCCAGGTGTGGGGGTGGGAGGACACTGTGGGGGGGTCGCCAGGTGTGGGGGGTGTGGTCGCCAGGTGTGGGGGTGGGAGGACACTGTGGGGGGGGTCGCCAGGTGTGGGGGGGTGTGGTCACCAGGTGTGTGCGTGGGAGTACACTGTGGGGGGGGGGTGTGGGTGCACATCACTACTCCCACACGGGCGACCATCTCCCAGCTACTCGCCCACGCAGGTTTGCGGGATTTAAGTGAACTTAAATGAATTGATCCAAATAAATTACACTAATGTTAAAAAGCCGAAAAACACAATATTTTTTATCTTTCATTATTATTATTATACCTGTACAGTGTCCAGTACAGGTATACTGAACTCGCTTCCCTAGACTCTTCTACGGGCTCACCATAGCCCGTGCTACTTGGAACTTTTTGTTCCAGGTAGCGAATCTTTAACAACAACAACCTAGACTGTAGTCTCTGTAACATTTATTGAGCGTTTCAGTGACTCCTGGGCACTGTACCTGTCTGGGTCCTCCCCCCCCCCTATATATGATATAGTCGGGCACTGTAAGCGTGTATAACTGCCTTATAATGAACGTATTGCACTGTACAGGTAATTTGGTAATTATGGTGATAGTTCACTGTACAGGTAATTTGGTAATTATGGTGGTAGTTCACTGTACAGGTAATTTGGTAATTATGGTGGTAGTTCACTGTACAGGTAATTTGGTAATTATGGTGATAGTTCACTGTACAGGTAATTTCGTAATTATGGTGATAGTTCACTGTACAGGTAATTTGGTAATTATGGTGGTAGTTCTCCCGTGGTGTCGTTGTGTGGCGCGTCTTGGGTTAGCGTGCTGTAGAAACACCTCACAATAAGGTCATATTCGATTTATTACGAGAACTTCACCAAGAAGCTAAGATTACATACCACTGAAACTTTCAGTTTGGTTGGCCGACTTAGACGAGGTCAGCGTGCTCAAGCCGGTTACACTTTAGCAGCGTAATTGGTAACTAGTTGAGTGTAGAGGTAATTGGAAGACCGCAGCTGTTGTGCAGGCGTGTGGCGAGGCAGGCCGGGGTACCCGCACCCACCCCCGCCCTCGGGTGGCACTGTCAGGTCCTGTGGTGGCACTGTCAGGTCCTGTGGTGGCACTGTCAGGTCCTGTGGTGGCACTGTCAGGTCCTGTGGTGGCACTGTCAGGTCCTGTGGCGGCACTGTCAGGTCCTGTGGCGGCACTGTCAGGTCCTGTGGTGGCACTGTCAGGTCCTGTGGTGGCACTGTCAGGTCCTGTGGTGGCACTGTCAGGTCCTGTGGCGGCACTGTCAGGTCCTGTGGTGGCACTGTCAGGTCCTGTGGTGGTACTGTCAGGTCCTGTGGTGCCACTGTCAGGTCCTATGGTGGCACTGTCAGGTCCTGTGGTGGCACTGTTAGGTCCTGTGGTGCCACTGTCAGGTCCTGTGGTGGCACTGTCAGGTCCTGTGGTGGCACTGTCAGGTCCTGTGGTGGTACTGTCAGGTCCTGTGGTGCCACTGTCAGGTCCTGTGGTGGCACTGTCAGGTCCTGTGGTGGCACTGTTAGGTCCTGTGGTGGCACTGTTAGGTCCTGTGGTGCCACTGTCAGGTCCTGTGGTGGCACTGTCAGGTCCTATGGTGGCACTGTCAGGTCCTGTGGTGGCACTGTCAGGTCCTGTGGCGGCACTGTCAGGTCCTGTGGTGGCACTGTCAGGTCCTGTGGCGGCACTGTCAGGTCCTGTGGTGCCACTGCCAGGTCCTGTGGTGGCACTGTCAGGTCCTGTGGTGGCACTGTCAGGTCCTGTGGTGGCACTGTCAGGTCCTGTGGCGGCACTGTCAGGTCCTGTGGTGCCACTGCCAGGTCCTGTGGTGGCACTGTCAGGTCCTGTGGTGGCACTGTCAGGTCCTGTGGTGGCACTGTCAGGTCCTGTGGTGGCACTGTCAGGTCCTGTGGTGCCACTGTCAGGTCCTGTGGCGGCACTGTCAGGTCCTGTGGTGGCACTGTCAGGTCCTGTGGCGGCACTGTCAGGTCCTGTGGTGGCACTGTCAGGTCCTGTGGTGGCACTGTCAGGTCCTGTGGTGGCACTGTCAGGTCCTGTGGTGGCACTGCCAGGTCCTGTGGTGGCACTGCCAGGTCCTGTGGTGGCACTGTCAGGTCCTGTGGTGGTACTGCCAGGTCCTGTGGTGGCACTGCCAGGTCCTGTGGTGGCACTGTCAGGTCCTGTGGTGGCACTGCCAGGTCCTGTGGTGGCACTGGCAGGTCCTGTGGTGGCACTGCCAGGAACTGTGAGACAGTTACATTATCTTCACCTCACCAGCAGGAGCGAGTCACGCTGAGTAATGTGTAACATTACTCAGCGAGGACTGTGGTCTGGGTGACGGTGAGGAAGACTGGTAGACTGGTAGACTCACCCCGGGGTCTCTACCACACCACTACTGGTAGACTCACCCCGGGGGGGGGGGGGGTGTGACCACCAAGACCTTGCAGCAGCAGCAGGTGTGGAAGGGGTGGGGGGGGGGGGGCAGGGGTGCAGGAGGGGGGGGGCCTCGTCAGGAGAAGGGGTGGCTATCATTAAGTGTTAAAATATTCACATAATATTTAGAGAATTCACAATATCTCAACCCCGGGGGGGGGGGGGGTCAAAAGTCAGTCAATATGGGGAGTTCTACACTATAATGCTCAAGGGAATGCATGTTTTCTCTTCCACAAAGTTGACACGTGGTGTACTCGACACTTTCACAAAGTTGACTCTATTAGTTGCAGACATCACTGTCTCTTCGCGGTATTCTTCATAATGTTTAATGCTACAGCTTCAGGTGTGTAGTATTACAGGTGTGTAATGCTACAGCTTCAGGTGTGTAGTATTACAGGTGTGTAATGTTACAGACCTAATGTTTCAGGTCTCTGTTAATTTGTTAGATCAGTGGTAAATTACCAGTAGAAAGCAAGAAGCCATTACGACTATATAGCACTTGGAAGAGATATGAGGATAAGGATTTAGGATAGGAGGGGAGAAAGGAAAGGTGCTCAACCACTTGGACGGTCGGGAATTGAACGCAAACTTGGAAGAAGCGAGGCCGTCGCTCTATCATCCAGCCGAAGTGGTTGGGCAATTAATTTATTAGGTCAGTAAGATCTTCATCAGACATTCCTTTCAGTATTCTCTTTGGTAAAGAAACAACTATATACATTTCTGCTACAGACTGTCTTTGCAAGCAAGTCAACGGATCATTGAAATACTAATTAATTTATTAGGTCAGTAAGATGATTCTCAATCGACTTGAGAATGGTCCAGGACGGACCGAAACGTCGTCGTCGTCCCTTCACCTTCTAGTGTGTGGTCTGGTCAACATACTTCAGCCACGTTATTGTGACTCCTCGCCTGCATTTGAAATACAAAACATGTGATGATACCCCAAAGGAATTTAATCTGAAATCTATTTTCTCTTTCAGCTAAAATATTAATTTCAATACATAGGGTATATATTTCTTGACTATTTTCATGGTGTTAATATTACATGCGTTCAGTGCCAGGAGTGCACTCTGCGAGTCACTGTATATAATTACACTGCCTTTGTCTTTTAAACAATCAGTGGTAAGGCGAGACTTGCAAGTTGAGTTCGAGTCGTGCCGGCCCAGTCGTCGACTCGCTTCACTGCTACATGAGCCAGAGAACATTGTTTGAATATGTTACATGCACATCCGGTACACCTCCTTCAGAGCCGACGGTATAGCACTGATACACATCGTTACCCATAACCTGAGCACTCGGTCATGCTGCAGTGTTAAGTGTTGTAATAGTGTAGTGTACACTATCATGGGTACAGTTATTGTACTGATAGATGCCAGTCACCCCCATGGATTAAGTGATGTACTGATCATGTTAATAATGTACAATTAATAACATTGTACGACTGCCATCATTTGACATCACTACAGGTTTTCTGTATATTAAAGCCATGTTCTTGTGCTTCTCTCCGACATAAAAGGTTCATTTTTCCTCCGTATTTTAACTAGTGGCGCTGCTGTTACTGACAACCCTGAGGTAATTGAACGATAAAATCCCCAGAAACTTGTAAACTGATGTACAGAATCTGTATTTGTGTGTGTGTGTGTGTGTGTGTGTGTGTGTGTGTGTGTGTGTGGGAAGGGGGGGGGGGGGGGGGGAGGGCAGGAGTGACCAGGTGCCCCAGCACACCCTGGGGGTGCCCACCTGTGCAGGACCCCGTCAGGTGTGTGTGGGGGGGAGAGGTCAGGTGTGTGTGGGGGGGGGAGCTTCCTTGACCTGGGAGTCCATGCGCTACCCGGCCCGCGCCTCTGCCAGGTCTCCGCACGCATGCACTATACGCTGTTGCCACATTTAGCGTGCAACCTGCTATATATCGCAGTGCAATAACACGAATTGTACTGCATGCAGGGTTCAGCGCACACACACACACACACACACACACACACACACACACACACACACACACACACACACACACACACACACACACACACACACACACACACACACACACATACACACACACACACACACACACACACACCTGTCACAGTGCACTCACATTCACTCACACCTGTCACAACGTACACGCGCGCGCCCACACCTGTCACCAGCGGCACATGTATATATAAGAGAATGGTCAGTGACGCTCACCAAACAGGCAGGTGTGTGTGGAGAGCCTCCGTGGACCTTGACAGAGAAGCCTTCATACCTGTCTATACAACTTGTATGACTCATGCTGGAGTATGCAGCCCGTCGGGGTAACAACGTATGTGAGACTCATGCTGGAGTATGCAGCCCGTCTGGGTAACAACGCATGTTGTTCAACACTTTAACATATGCCAAATTATACATCAAATACCTGGTGTTTACCTGTGGCCAATTTCGAGAGTAACAGCCAAATGGGTGAATATATTACGCAAGCAGCCCACCTAGCCATCACAGGCCGACTGACAACTTCCATAACCAGAAGAGATGATAGACAGAGTTAGGTCGAGAGTCGGTACATTAGACAACTGACGGCTAGAAAGGCGGGGTCCAGGAGCTAAGTGCGGGATCCTGCAGGCACAAGTAGTATATAAAGAGAGAGAGGACGTCGTGAGGCGGCGAGTGAGAGGTCGCGTGATGGTGTTCTCAGGGCGGCGATAAGACTGACAGGGACACACTGATACAACTCCAATCAAAACAAACTTAAAATATCAGAAAGAAAATATATTGTGCATTGTAAGGACACGGAAGCTGACCGTGTCTGCTTCCCTGTCTTTGTGTGTGTCACACACACACACACACACACACACACACACACACACACACACACACACACACACACACACACACACACACACACACACACACACACACACACAAACAAACCAACAAAGTGTGTATGTGTATAAAGTAATGGAAATAAGTGAAGGGAGCAGGAGCCGGAGCACAGACGACCATCTGGGAGACAAGAATGAGTGGCTGCCTTACAACTTCACCTGTGATACCCGTGTATAATGTAACTAGGCACGTTACGTCAGCCCTTGCAATTGCTAATGGTTGAAGCCCCAAGAATGCCTCTTGCAGTGTCGGGACCCCAAGACTGTCACCAGAGCAAGGCGGCGGGCTCCTCCACACCTGGCATCCTACCAGTACTCACCAAACCTGACACTAGGAGTGGATCACATGTGTAATATATTAATAACACGATGATAGGACGTGTTAATTCAGTCCAAAGATCCATAAATGCTGGCAAGTTCCTACACGTGGCGCCGGCAGCAGCGGTGGGCCAGTAAAGTCCAGGATTTACGAGCTCGTTACGGGACACTTACGACCTGACTGGGCACATTACACAATTTAGCTAAAGAGATCCGACACTATAACAATATCGTTGACAGGTATTTGACTTGATAATGGTCCAGAACGGTTCGAAACGTCGTCGTTTCATCACCTTCTGGCCTGTGGTTTGGTCCTTATGTCACCCTCACCATAATGTCGCCCTCTTTGCCCCCAGGTAACATGATTGACCAATCATGTTACCTGGTACCCCCCAGGTAACATGATTGGTCTCTTGAAACCTTCCATGACATTTTCTGTATAATATGTCTGGCTGTTTTATATTTTCCTGTGACCATGTAAGTCTTTGTTACGTCTAAGTTGTATGTAACACAAGAGGACATTTTATGTGTGTGGAAGTCACCAGGGCAGTAATTGCCTGTGGTGATTAGTGCTCCGAGAAGCTAGATCATTACCAGTAATTTGACATAATTTCCCGCTCTGGTTTTGTTGAGAAACTTGAGGATATTCTCAAACAACTCTTGAGAAAGTAAAGGAAATGTCTATCTTGAAAGAGTTGCAATGTGAAATAGCTGGAAAGTTTATATAAGTATAGTTCGGAGTCATTTGGTGGTACGGAAGAGTTCACACTGGGTCAGAGTTCACGCTAGAGAGGTCGAGCAGGTTTTGTTGTTGACCCTCAGCCGTGTCATATCTCTTTGTCACACCCTGTCACACACCCCTGTTACACCCCTGTCACACACCCCTGTCACACCCTGTCACACCCTGTCACACACCCCTGTCACACCCCTGTCACACCCCTGTCACACCCCTGTCACACCCTGTCACACCCTGTCACACACCCCTGTCACACCCCTGTCACACCCCTGTCACACCCTGTCACACCCTGCCCTCCCTGTCACACCCTGTCACACCCTCATTGTTGGGGCGTCCACCTCATTGTTGGGGCGTCCACCTCATTGTTGGGGCGTCCACCTCATTGTTGGGGCGTCCACCTCATTGTTGGGGCGTCCACCTCATTGTTGGGGCGTCCGGGTGAGGTCACCACTAGGGGAAGCAGGGCTATCTCTGGCGTCCTGCGCCTCGCTGGATCACCACCAGATGTCACGTTGAAGTCTCCACGTCCCGTGAGGTTGGAGTTGCTCTGAGGTTGATCCTACGGAGCTTCAGAGGTAGAACAAGTCCTAGATGACAGCCAGAGTGCATGGGGGGGGATTGTGTGGACATCCTGGTCAGGCTTCAATAGAAGCCTCAGGAAACCCTCGTGTGTTCAGAAGAATTCCAGTTTGCAATCCTTTTGACCATGTCGTGGCCTGGTTGTCTGGGTGGGGACTACTCACAGCATAGGTTCGAATCCTTATCACGGCTCCCACAGACTTTCTCATTATCTTGATTGTTAAGATATATTAGTGGAGTGCGTAGATGTACTCGACGTAGAGGAGTGCATGGATGTACTCTGAGTGCATGTGTATATATTGGGGAAGTGCACATGTAGATGTATCCTTCATTTCTACGGTCGTATCACTGTCATTATCCTAACACGTAACTCCTCCCGGTCCGTTAATTATAGCATCTTAACTATTGCTTTTTACGATCGTTCACGGTGACACAAATGGATAATTACAGACTAATTACGGGCGCTGTTGTTAATGAGTTATTATTGTGTGTCACGGGGCGTGACCACAGTTATTATTGTGTGTCCCGGGGCGTGACCACAGTTATTATTGTGTGTCCCGGGGCGTGACCACAGTTATTATTGTGTGTCCCGGGGCGTGACCACAGTTATTATTGTGTGTCCCGGGGCGTGACCACAGTTATTATTGTGTGTCCCGGGGCGTGACCACAGTTATTATTGTGTGTCCCGGGGCGTGACCACAGTTATTATTGTGTGTCCCGGGGCGTGACCACAGTTATTATTGTGTGTCCCGGGGCGTGACCACAGTTATTATTGTGTGTCACGGGGCGTGACCACAGTTATTATTGTGTGTCACGGGGCGTGACCACAGTTATTATTGTGTGTCCCGGGGCGTGACCACAGTTATTATTGTGTGTCCCGGGGCGTGACCACAGTTATTATTGTGTGTCCCGGGGCGTGACCACAGTTATTATTGTGTCACGGGGCGTGACCACAGTTATTATTGTGTGTCCCGGGGCGTGACCACAGTTATTATTGTGTGTCACGCGGCGTGACCACAGTTATTATTGTGTGTCCCGGGGCGTGACCACAGTTATTATTGTGTGTCCCGGGGCGTGACCACAGTTATTATTGTGTGTCACGGGGCGTGACCACAGTTATTATTGTGTGTCACGCGGCGTGACCACAGTTATTATTGTGTGTCACGGGGCGTGACCACAGTTATTATTGTGTGTCCCGGGGCGTGACCACAGTTATTATTGTGTGTCACGGGGCGTGACCACAGTTATTATTGTGTGTCCCGGGGCGTGACCACAGTTATTATTGTGTGTCACGGGGCGTGACCACAGTTATTATTGTGTGTCACGGGGCGTGACCACAGTTATTATTGTGTGTCCCGGGGCGTGACCACAGTTATTATTGTGTGTCCCGGGGCGTGACCACAGTTATTATTGTGTGTCACGGGGCGTGACCACAGTTATTATTGTGTGTCCCGGGGCGTGACCACAGTTATTATTGTGTGTCCCGGGGCGTGACCACAGTTATTATTGTGTGTCACGGGGCGTGACCACAGTTATTATTGTGTGTCCCGGGGCGTGACCACAGTTATTATTGTGTGTCCCGGGGCGTGACCACAGTTATTATTGTGTGTCCCGGGGCGTGACCACAGTTATTATTGTGTGTCCCGGGGCGTGACCACAGTTATTCATGGATGTAACAGATGATAATAAGTACAGTTATGATGAGTGATCTTGGTGAGGGGGGGGGGGGTAGTGGGTGGTGAATGTGAGGTTACGATGTCTTTATTTTGGTCTAGGAGGTCTTATTGTGGTACTTAGTATATGTCTGCTGTCTGTCTGTCTGTCTCTCTCTCTCTCTCTCTCTCTCTCTCTCTCTCTCTCTCTCTCTCTCTCTCTCTCTCTCTCTCTCTCTCTCTCTCTCTCTCTCTCTCTCTCTCTCTGTCTCTCTCTCTCTCTCTCTCTCTCTCTCTCTCTCTCTCTCTCTCTCTCTCTCTCTCTCTCTCTCTCTCTCTCTCTCTCTCTCTCTCTCTCTCTGTCTCTCTCTCTCTCTCTCTCTCTCTCTCTCTCTCTCTCTCTCTCTCTCTCTCTCTCTCTCTCTCTCTCTCTCTGTCTCTGTCTCTCTCTCTCTCTCTCTCTCTCTCTCTCTCTCTCTCTCTCTCTCTCTCTCTCTCTCTCTCTCTCTCTCTCTCTCTCACTCTCGCGCAGTTTTTACTCCAGCAAAGTCTCTAAGCTTCTTACAAACATTTTTAAAATTATATTGAAGAAGTCGGCCAATTCTAAGCCCACAATAGACAAGAATAATTCAACAAAAGTAATTTAAATATTTATGAGTCATTTACACCAGAAAATAGCTATTATTGTAGAGCTTTTTTGCTGCCACAATTTCACCGAGAAAATTTCGTCTAAAAAATCATGACTTTTTTTTTATGAAGGATTTGGATATAATGTTTTGTGGTATGTTTGTTAGAAATATATTTGAGATGTCACAAGGAGCCGTGTACTGCTGCTAGTATGTTGGAGGTGTGTACTGCTGCTAGTATGTTGGAGGTGTGTACTGCTGCTAGTATGTTGGAGGTGTGTACTGCTGCTAGTATGTTGGAGGTGTGTACTGCTGCTAGTATGTTGGAGGTGTGTACTGCTGCTAGTATGTTGGAGGTGTGTACTGCTGTTAGTATGTTGGAGGTGTGTACTGCTGCTAGTATGTTGGAGGTGTGTACTGCTGTTAGTATGTTGGAGGTGTGTACTGCTGCTAGTATGTTGGAGGTGTGTACTGCTGCTAGTATGTTGGAGGTGTGTACTGCTGTTAGTATGTTGGAGGTGTGTACTGCTGTTAGTATGTTGGAGGTGTGTACTGCTGTTAGTATGTTGGAGGTGTGTACTGCTGCTAGTATGTTGGAGGTGTGTACTGCTGCTAGTATGTTGGAGGTGTGTACTGCTGTTAGTATGTTGGAGGTGTGTACTGCTGTTAGTATGTTGGAGGTGTGTACTGCTGTTAGTATGTTGGAGGTGTGTACTGCTGTTAGTATGTTGGAGGTGTGTACTGCTGTTAGTATGTTGGAGGTGTGTACTGCTGTTAGTATGTTGGAGGTGTGTACTGCTGTTAGTATGTTGGAGGTGTGTACTGCTGTTAGTATGTTGGAGGTGTGTACTGCTGTTAGTATGTTGGAGCCGTGTACTGCTGTTAGTATGTTGGAGGTGTGTACTGCTGCTAGTATGTTGGAGGTGTGTACTGCTGTTAGTATGTTGGAGGTGTGTACTGCTGTTAGTATGTTGGAGGTGTGTACTGCTGTTAGTATGTTGGAGGTGTGTACTGCTGTTAGTATGTTGGAGGTGTGTACTGCTGTTAGTATGTTGGAGGTGTGTACTGCTGTTAGTATGTTGGAGGTGTGTACTGCTGTTAGTATGTTGGAGGTGTGTACTGCTGCTAGTATGTTGGAGGTGTGTACTGCTGTTAGTATGTTGGAGGTGTGTACTGCTGTTAGTATGTTGGAGGTGTGTACTGCTGTTAGTATGTTGGAGGTGTGTACTGCTGTTAGTATGTTGGAGGTGTGTACTGCTGCTAGTATGTTGGAGGTGTGTGCTGCTGTTAGTATGTTGGAGGTGTGTACTGCTGTTAGTATGTTGGAGGTGTGTACTGCTGTTAGTATGTTGGAGGTGTGTACTGCTGCTAGTATGTTGGAGGTGTGTACTGCTGTTAGTATGTTGGAGGTGTGTACTGCTGTTAGTATGTTGGAGGTGTGTACTGCTGTTAGTATGTTGGAGGTGTGTACTGCTGTTAGTATGTTGGAGCCGTGTACTGCTGTTAGTATGTTGGAGGTGTGTACTGCTGTTAGTATGTTGGAGGTGTGTACTGCTGCTAGTATGTTGGAGGTGTGTACTGCTGCTAGTATGTTGCAGGTGTGTACTGCTGCTAGTATGTTGGAGGTGTGTACTGCTGCTAGTATGTTGGAGGTGTGTACTGCTGTTAGTATGTTGGAGCCGTGTACTGCTGCTAGTATGTTGGAGGTGTGTGCTGCTGCTAGTATGTTGGAGGTGTGTACTGCTGTTAGTATGTTGGAGGTGTGTACTGCTGTTAGTATGTTGGAGGTGTGTACTGCTGTTAGTATGTTGGAGGTGTGTACTGCTGCTAGTATGTTGGAGCCGTGTACCGCTGCTAGTATGTTGGAGGTGTGTGCTGCTGCTAGTATGTTGGAGGTGTGTACTGCTGCTAGTATGTTGGAGGTGTGTACTGCTGCTAGTATGTTGCAGGTGTGTACTGCTGCTAGTATGTTGGAGGTGTGTACTGCTGCTAGTATGTTGGAGGTGTGTACTGCTGTTAGTATGTTGGAGCCGTGTACTGCTGCTAGTATGTTGGAGGTGTGTGCTGCTGCTAGTATGTTGGAGGTGTGTACTGCTGCTAGTATGTTGGAGGTGTGTACTGCTGCTAGTATGTTGGAGGTGTGTACTGCTGTTAGTATGTTGGAGCCGTGTACTGCTGCTAGTATGTTGGAGGTGTGTACTGCTGTTAGTATGTTGGAGGTGTGTGCTGCTGCTAGTATGTTGGAGGTGTGTACTGCTGCTAGTATGTTGGAGCTGTGTACTGCTGTTAGTATGTTGGAGGTGTGTACTGCTGCTAGTATGTTGGAGGTGTGTACTGCTGCTAGTATGTTGGAGGTGTGTACTGCTGTTAGTATGTTGGAGCCGTGTACTGCTGCTAGTATGTTGGAGGTGTGTACTGCTGTTAGTATGTTGGAGGTGTGTACTGCTGTTAGTATGTTGGAGGTGTGTACTGCTGTTAGTATGTTGGAGGTGTGTACTGCTGCTAGTATGTTGGAGGTGTGTACTGCTGTTAGTATGTTGGAGGTGTGTACTGCTGCTAGTATGTTGGAGGTGTGTACTGCTGTTAGTATGTTGGAGGTGTGTACTGCTGCTAGTATGTTGGAGGTGTGTACTGCTGCTAGTATGTTGGAGGTATGTACTGCTGTTAGTATGTTGGAGCTGTGTACTGCTGCTAGTATGTTGGAGGTGTGTACTGCTGTTAGTATGTTGGAGCCGTGTGCTGCTGCTAGTATGTTGGAGGTGTGTACTGCTGCTAGTATGTTGGAGCTGTGTACTGCTGCTAGTATGTTGGAGGTGTGTACTGCTGTTAGTATGTTGGAGCCGTGTGCTGCTGCTAGTATGTTGGAGGTGTGTACTGCTGCTAGTATGTTGGAGGTGTGTACTGCTGTTAGTATGTTGGAGCTGTGTACTGCTGTTAGTATGTTGGAGCTGTGTACTGCTGCTAGTATGTTGGAGGTATGTACTGCTGTTAGTATGTTGGAGCTGTGTACTGCTGCTAGTATGTTGGAGGTGTGTACTGCTGTTAGTATGTTGGAGCTGTGTACTGCTGCTAGTATGTTGGAGGTGTGTACTGCTGCTAGTATGTTGGAGGTGTGTACTGCTGCTAGTATGTTGGAGCTGTGTACTGCTGCTAGTATGTTGGAGCTGTGTACTGCTGTTAGTATGTTGGAGCTGTGTACTGCTGCTAGTATGTTGGAGGTGTGTACTGCTGTTAGTATGTTGGAGGTATGTACTGCTGTTAGTATGTTGGAGCTGTGTACTGCTGCTAGTATGTTGGAGGTATGTACTGCTGTTAGTATGTTGGAGCTGTGTACTGCTGCTAGTATGTTGGAGGTATGTACTGCTGTTAGTATGTTGGAGCTGTGTACTGCTGCTAGTATGTTGGAGGTATGTACTGCTGCTAGTATGTTGGAGCTGTGTACTGCTGCTAGTATGTTGGAGGTATGTACTGCTGTTAGTATGTTGGAGGTGTGTACTGCTGCTAGTATGTTGGAGGTACACTCTACATGGGAGTGTGTCCATGTAGTAGGAGTGTGGAGCTTAACAAGTGTTGATGTGGCGACCTTGATGGCACCTTTGGTTGCCATGTGCTCAAGTTCAGGACTGTCGGGGAAAATCAATTTAAAATCTGTTTTAATTCAATACATAGTTTGAGTTGCCATGTCGTGCCATATTAACGCTTATCTGCGCTACAGTGATGCCAGTGCAGTGTTGCTTGCTCTGGTATAGCTGCCATGCCTCACACACCTGCCATGCCTCCACCCGACACACCTGCGAGGGGCCCCAGGTGTAAGCGGACATCAACAACCGGAGATGAGGGTCAGCATCCGCCCCAAGCAGAGATGGGCATGATGCTGGAGGCTGCCTGGCGCGCTGCCCAAATAACTGACCCGCACTCTACACCTGCACACTCACCCAAGCCTGCCAGCGGCGCCCCACTAACTCACCCACGCCTAGCAGTGTTGACTACGAGTAGTGTGTGTGTGTGTTGGGTGCTAGTATGGAACACTGAGCATTGTGACCAAGACGAGCAAGAGTTCAGCCTCCAGGGGTCCGCTACTGAGGGCGCGCGTCAAATATTGTTAATGGGGCATGGGGGCAGAGTATGTGGGTAACTGGGTATTGAAGGTGGGGCTGGGGGCTGGACGTAGGGGTGGAGGAACAGGTCGGTGGGCTAGCTTGGCTCTTATAGTTTCGTGGCAAAATAATTAAGTCGTGTGTTAAGAATTCTGTTAGCTGGGCACTTATTAAGTAATGGCTATGTATAGTATATGGTAATCTCGTCTTTCTCATTCTATGTATTGCAATAATTGTCTTTATTTGCCAATACATGTCTGCTGTTCCAAGCGTCGTTAGTTGCTTTAAGCCTCTCTTAAAAGAAAAAGCTTAAGATCAAGGTGTATTTTATAGTCTTTAATTTCTCTTGGCTTACCAAACTGATAACAGTTCAGTACATCAACTTTTTTTATCAAAGTTCCAAAGAAATAGTTTAATACACACAGAAATCACAATAGCGTGATACATCAAATGAACAAATCCACAAGGGCCGTGATAAGGGTTCGAACTTACGTCCAGGATGATCCCAGACGCGCCTTAGTCGATTGCGCCACGACATGGTTAAAAGAATTGCAACCGGGACTTCCACTGCCCCCACACCGATCCCCCCAGCCTCTACAAGACACAAAGCGAAGTTTTATACAATTCCCCCCATACACCCGGCCTTTGTCAACAAGCTGTTCTACTTCATCGCCCTTCAATACACGTAAGTTCGAACCCTCATCACGGCCCTTGTGAATTTGTTCACATAGTTTAATAATTAAACCCTGGATATATTTATTTAATCTGGCCTGTTCTTTCCGTATTAAAACCTGTATATAATGCTTTGTTACATCACCAACACTGCCGTATTGAACTTGAGGCCCATCACAACACTGTGGGTAAGGCCGTGGCACCAGCTCTCGCATCAGTCAGCAGGTATACTGTAATCCTGAACATACTCCAAGACTTGTAAGTGTATATGCTACCACTTACAAGTCTACCAGCAAGGTAAGTCTACCATGCTGGTCGACTTACCCCTACCTTCCTTTTAAATTATAAAACTCGATCTCGAAACCTTAATTTTCTTGTTCTAATTTAATTACCATTTCTTCATAATTGTTTAGCACGTCCTCAATATTCACTAACCTGCCAAGGAAACCCCTTTTCATTATATCTTGTACTGAGAATCCTGCAAAACATCCCCTTGTTGGTGTGTTGTCCTCCCCTGTGGTGGCGGCCATCTTTGTTGTTGACATTCTTCTGTTTGGGAATATCAACTTTTCCAACCCAAATTTCTCACTCACTCACACTTATTTCTTGTCGCTTAGTTACTTTTTAAATTCCCTACACCTTCATGTATTCTGGGACACCACTTACAGCCCTCACTCTGTTCCCAATACTTAGACAACTGGATTTATCCTGGAGCCTAGTGCAGTGTGACTCTTGCCTCCTGGTGTGTGTGTGTGTGTGTGTGTGTGTGTGTGTGTGTGTGTGTGTGTGTGTGTGTGTGTGTGTGTGTGTGTGTGTGTGTGTGTGTGTGTTTATACATGCTGTGAAGTGTAAGAATTAACAGCAACTAGCAAGTCAGAAGAGCATTAAAGAACCCAAACACGCACTCCTGTACTTCCTTGCCAGTCTAAAAGAGAGGGATGGAGAGGCTGTGAGGGAGGAGGGAGGAGAGGAACAGGTGCTGCAGGTGACATGGTAGGGACCTGTTTACACTCCCCCAGCAGGCACCTCCCCTCACCCCACCCCCCCACCCCCACCATCCCCCTGTTATCAGCAGGCACCTGCCTCCCCTCCCCTACCCCCATCGTGCACCTGGCCGGACCAGCCACCGTGATAGATGGTCATTGTTTCTACCCATCAAACAGCCCGGAGGTGCGACCAGTGACGTCACCCAACCTTGAGGTAGAGGCGGGCCCTCACAGCTTCAGTGTTGATGTAATCCTTACAAATAGTATTGTTCTTGACGTATAATATAGTTGTGGCATTACGCACCTCCAGAGGTTTGCTCACGTCTGAGGGGTTAATAATATCCGGCTGTTTTTTTGGCCGCGTTGTTGACTGACGGCTGGAGCCTCGGTCAACCCGACCTGCTAAATAAAGGCCAAAGGCTGGCTAATCCAGCCGCCAAACGCCCTGTTTATGAATGAAAACGCCTTGCACACGACTCCCAAGTGATGAGGGTTGAACACTTGTGGGGGAGTGGTCCGCTGTCGACCTGTGTTGACTGCCAGAGCTGTCAAGCCTCGCCCACGTACTACAAACACAGCCTATCCTGGGAACAAAGACCCGCCACCCTCACCCCATATAAGTCAAATACTGACTACAAAGCTACAAGTCACTATTGGACTTACAGTCTACCCCCCCCCCCCCACCCCTCGTGTTCCAGGCTAAGGACTCTTAGTGCTTCCTTCAGTCCGTAGTGTAAACACGCCTTAAGTCACCCTAACCAAAACACCTCGTCTAATGAGTCATAAATACTCATACTCCGCCCAAGTAAAACAGAAACAAGCAACACTTAGTGGGCCAACCTCACTGTCTGTGTGACAGTGAGGATGAGCCCCCGCCTCACTGTGTGACAGTGAATATGAGCCCCCGCCTCACTGTGTGACAGTGAATATGAGCCCCCGCCTCACTGTGTGACAGTGAATATGAGCCCCCGCCTCACTGTGTGACAGTGAATATGAGCCCCCGCCTCACTGTGTGACAGTGAGGATGAGCCCCCGCCTCACTGTGTGACAGTGAATATGAGCCCCCGCCTCACTGTGTGACAGTGAATATGAGCCCCCGCCTCACTGTGTGACAGTGAATATGAGCCCCCGCCTCACTGTGTGACAGTGAATATGAGCCCCCGCCTCACTGTGTGACAGTGAGGATGAGCCCCCGCCTCACTGTGTGACAGTGAATATGAGCCCCCGCCTCACTGTGTGACAGTGAATATGAGCCCCCGCCTCACTGTGTGACAGTGAATATGAGCCCCCGCCTCACTGTGTGACAGTGAATATGAGCCCCCGCCTCACTGTGTGACAGTGAATATGAGCCCCAGCCTCACTGTGTGACAGTGAATATGAGCCCCCGCCTCACTGTGTGACAGTGAATATGAGCCCCCGCCTCACTGTGTGACAGTGAATATGAGCCCCAGCCTCACTGTGTGACAGTGAATATGAGCCCCCGCCTCACTATGTGACAGTGAATATGAGCCCCCGCCTCACTGTGTGACAGTGAATATGAGCCCCCGCCTCACTGTGTGACAGTGAATATGAGCCCCCGCCTCACTGTGTGACAGTGAATATGAGCCCCCGCCTCACTGTGTGACAGTGAATATGAGCCCCAGCCTCACTGTGTGACAGTGAATATGAGCCCCCGCCTCACTGCAATAAAGCCTGACAGATGAACTACCATTAGACAAAAGTTATTAATACATTTTCGTCTGGTGATCATTTCCCAGGACGGTTTTGCCAGACCAGTCGGCACCCCACACCCCCCCCCCCCCCCCCACATTACCCATCACCCCCTCCCTCCCTCCCCCCCCCCCTCATCCTTCCCCCCACCCCATAACATGCCCCCCCTCCAGGCAGGACTTGACAATGGTAAGCTCCTGGCTGCAGGCTCTTTCTCCTGGGACCTTGATGTCCAAGGTCAGCCACTCCCAGTCACTCATGTCACTCCTCGCCACGCTCTGAGGTGCCACCCAGTGTACGTGGGTGTTGCTCTGAGGTGCCACGCAGTGTGTGAGGGTGCCGGAGGTCGTTACCTGGTCGTGGAGGGGTCGTCAGCTGCGTGTGAGGCTCCGAGGGGCCGTATAAGGCCGCCGCTCTGCTAGTCCGCGATCAAATGCTTCCAAATTAGGAACTTCTTCCGTGGCCACCGTGGTGGCTCCCAGGGCACCGTGGCGACTCCCAGGACACCGTGGCGGCTCCCAGGGCACTGTGGCGGCTCCCAGGACACCGTGGCGGCTCCCAGGGCACC
Source organism: Procambarus clarkii (assembly GCF_040958095.1). Lineage (NCBI taxonomy): Eukaryota > Metazoa > Arthropoda > Malacostraca > Decapoda > Cambaridae > Procambarus > Procambarus clarkii. The sequence goes on along the minus strand of NC_091166.1, from coordinate 47,666,217 downwards.
GTGGCGGCTCCCAGGGCACCGTGGCGGCTCCCAGGACACCGTGGCGGCTCCCAGGGCACCGTGGCGGCTCCCAGGACACCGTGGCGGCTCCCAGGGCACCGTGGCGGCTCCCAGGACACCGTGGCGGCTCCCAGGGCACCGTGGCGGCTCCCAGGGCACCGTGGCGGCTCCCAGGGCACCGTGGCGGCTCCCAGGGCACCGTGGCGGCTCCCAGGACACCGTGGCGGCTCCCAGGGCACCGTGGCGGCTCCCAGGGCACCGTGGCGGCTCCCAGGGCACCGTGGCGGCTCCCAGGGCACCGTGGCGGCTCCCAGGGCACCGTGGCGGCTCCCAGGGCACCGTGGCGGCTCCCAGGGCACCGTGGCGGCTCCCAGGGCACCGTGGCGGCTCCCAGGGCACCGTGGCGGCTCCCAGGGCACCGTGGCGGCTCCCAGGGCACCGTGGCGGCTCCCAGGGCACCGTGGCGGCTCCCAGGGCACCGTGGCGGCTCCCAGGGCACCGTGGCGGCTCCCAGGGCACCGTGGCCACGGGTGTCCAGCTCCAAGCCTGTGAAGAGGTCTCCCTCACACACTGGTCACCCCACACTAGCCTCCTTAATTGTCGCTACGTCAATTATGATGGAATAAATCACACCATATGATTAGTTAGCGGGGCCTGCAGGCCACTGACGTCATACCCAGGGGCAGGCCACTGACGTCATACCCAGGGGCAGGCCACTGACGTCATACCCAGGGGCAGGCCACTGACGTCATACCCAGGGGCAGGCCACTGACGTCATACTCAGGGGCAGGCCACTGACGTCATACCCAGGGGCAGGCCACTGACGTCATACCCAGGGGCAGGCCACTGACGTCATACCCAGGGGCAGGCCACTGACGTCATACCCAGGGGCAGGCCACTGACGTCATACCCAGGGGCAGGCCACTGACGTCATACCCAGGGCAGGCCACTGACGTCATACCCAGGGGCAGGCCACTGACGTCATACCCAGGGGCAGGCCACTGACGTCATACGCTAGAAGTGAGGGATGTCTTGGCGCGCCTGTGAAGTCACTTTCCCTTACAGCAGAGAGAAGGGAGGGGCAGAGAGCCCCCCATGCCCCAGGGGATAGGTGGGTAGGGAGCTCTTGGTGAGTCCCGGGTATGGTGAGCATTAATCTCTTATCTTGCCCAGGCATTCTCTCTCTCTCTCTCTCTCTCACTCTCTCTCTCTCACCACCACAATGAGCATCACCCCGTTAACAGCTCCCTAACATAGCGGGACAAAGTGAGCTGTTCTCATGACCGTTGTGGCTCAGGAAGTGCCACTTTGGCCAGAGGGGACCAGGGTGTTGAGAAGACTCTCAGGTATGTGTCGTCCCTATCTGGCGGCATGTATACTCCACGTGTCCCGGTGTCAAGTGTCCCGTGTCACAGGCTGTGATGACGGGGGTGGCGTCACCGTGGTGTAGTCAGTGGGTCCGGCTTGAGCCAATCAACTGGTCAATCAAGGAATGTTCCAAGTAGGCATTAAGTAGGAATTCCTTTCAAACCTGCAATAATTGTGTGTGTGTGTGTGTGTGTGTGTGTGTGTGTGTGTGTGTGTGTGTGTGTGTGTGTGTGTGTGTGTGTGTGTGTGTTCGTGTTGCCTGGGGTGTTAAAGGGCCTCTAGGCCTACATCTTCTTGGGTTCTCAGGTGCGTAACAAGATGCATTTTCCTCCTGGAATATCTTCCATTGACAAGCCCTGTGATGTTGTTGGATTACTGCAGATAAGATGCTGTAGTTGGCATCTGTTGAGACACCGAGCTAGGACTGTCAGCCCGCCCTGCTCCTCCAGCATTCCAAGCACCCTCGTCATGGAAGTAGGAAAACAAGAGAGAGATAGAGAAAGAGAGAGTGGGAAAATAGAGAGGGTGGAGTAAAAGAAAGTAAGAGAGAGAGAGAGGAGGGAAGGAGAGGGGTTGTAACTTTCGCTTCAGACATCAGCATTATAAGCTTCCGTGTCTGTCATTTATATTCCCTTCATCAAGAGCTGTCAAGCACATAATGAGTGAGGGTGTGAGGCCTCAACATACCACATAGTTTACACTTGGTGTCATTAACACCTGTTCCATATTGCCAGTATTATTTGTACTCCAGCCTGAGCCGCCTGTGTACCAACCTGTCTTCTTACCAATTACGTCTGAATTTGGCCGTTTACCCGGAGGGCCGAAAATGGACGTAATTTGAAAATGAAAAAAAAATGAAAATAAATTTAGGATTTTTCTTCCAAAACAGTAAGTTAAGGGTCCTCTGGTAAGGGTTGGAGGACCTACCAGGGGACGTCATGAAAAACGTTAATTGAAAGTTTCCTCTCCTAACCTAACCGAGTAAGCCGGAGGACTCAAACAGAAAACAGGACAGCACATCACTTTCGTGAGCCGATTTCATTTCAAATTACGTCCATTTTTGGCCATAGCGCCCGCATACCAGCGAAAAGCCACGTTACTTTTAATTAAGAGGACGGGTTGTGTGTACAGTCACTGCAAGCATTTCTCCTTTTACCATAAGTAGAATGTTGGTGTTTTGACTCACACACACATGTAGTGTTCCATGGTTTGGTTTCCCTCATACATTATACCTCTCCTCGCCACTTCTGCCTGTGCCTGAATATTTCTGATTTTGCTTCTTATTTGTCTCAAATGTCAACTTGTGGCACGTTTGGTGAGGTCATCCGCCACCTCGCTGAGCACTAGTCCAACATGAGGTGGAATCCACATGAATTTCACTTTGAAACCTTTCAGCTGTATCTTATTTATCCTTTTCTTACAATCCTCAACAATGGAGAGATTGGATATCGACTGTGTAAGGTATCAAGTGCTCCTCGGCTATCGACAAATACATCTTTTTCTTCTTGACGAACTTCCACCAACCCAGCCAGAATGACCTGCAGGTCGGCTTGTGTGGATGACATATAATTACTAAGTCAAAGGTCAGTTTTCCTGTCCACAGTTCCAGACTCAGTGTATTCCCTTATTAGGACACCACACCCTGCCCTGCCATCCTCCGCCACCGACCCGTCACAATATACATGTAAACTATTGCCTCTTGGTAACCCAGATATCATGCTTCCATACACACACACACACACACACACACACACACACACACACACACACACACACACACACACACACACACACACACACACACACACACACACCAGCGAGAACCAGCGAGACTCGACCTAGTCTTCACTCTGAACGACTCCGACATAAGAGAAATCGGTTTTGAGGACCCAGTAGGAATGAGCGACCACAGTGTACTGGTGTTTGAGTACTTGATTGAAGAAGGGTTATTGAACTCGAGGAGGGATACCGAAACCAAAAGGTTAGCATACCGAAAGGGAAACTATGAGGGGATAAGAAAATTCCTAACAGATATAGCATGGGAAACAGAGCTCAGGGGAAAGACGGCCCAAGATATGATGGATTACATCACGCAGAAGTGCAAGGACGCAGCAAACAAGTTTGTCCCAGTCCAAAAGGAAAACAGAGAAATGAAGATGAGAAACCCATGGTTTAATCAAAGATGTAGGCTAGCTAAGCAGCAAAGTAAAAGGGCATGGAGAAACTATAGGAATAACAGGACACTGGAGAGCAGAGAAAGATACCAGAATGCCAGGAATGAATATGTCAGGATGAGAAGAGAGGCAGAAAGACAATACGAAAATGACATCGCAAGCAAGGCAAAGACTCAGCCTAAATTGTTGCATAGCCACATTAGGAGAAAAACAGCAGTAAAGGAACAGGTTATGAGATTAAGGATAGGGGCGGAAGGATTCACTACAAATGACAAGGAAGTGTGTGAGGAATTGAATAAGAAATTCCAGGAGGTCTTCACCTTAGAACAAGGAGAAATTCCAGAGGTAAGTGAGGGAATAGCTAACCAGGAACCACTGGAAGAGTTTGAGATTACCAGTGGGGAAGTAAGGAAGTGTTTACTAGAGTTGGACGTGACGAAGGCTATAGGCCCAGATGGAATCTCCCCTTGGGTTCTAAAGGAAGGAGCAAGAGAACTGAGCCTACCACTCTCCATAGTGTATAACAAATCACTGGCAACAGGGGAACTGCCAGATACTTGGAAAGCAGCTAACGTAGTCCCGATATACAAGAAAGGGGATAGACAGGAGGCACTGAACTACAGGCCAGTGTCCCTAACCTGCATACCATGCAAGCTGATGGAGAAGATTGTGCGAAAAAAACTAGTGGAGCATCTGGAGCGAAGGAACTTTGTAACACAGCATCAACATGGGTTCAGGGATGGCAGGTCCTGCCTCACAGGGTTACTTGAATTCTACGACCAGGCAACAAAAATAAGGCAAGAAAGAGAAGGGTGGGCAGACTGCATATTTTTGGATTGTCAGAAAGCCTTTGATACAGTGCCACACAAGAGGCTAGTGCAAAAGTTGGAGATGCAGGCTGGAGTGAGAGGGAAGGTACTCCGGTGGATAGAGGAATACCTAAGCAACAGGAGACAACGAGTCTGTGTGAGGGGTGAGGTCTCAGATTGGCGAGACGTCACAAGTGGAGTCCCGCAGGGGTCAGTCCTTGGACCTATACTGTTTCTGGTATATGTAAATGATCTCCCAGAGGGTATAGATTCGTTCCTCTCAATGTTTGCCGACGATGCAAAAATTATGAGGAGGATTGAAACAGAGGATGATAGTAGGAGGCTACAAGATGACCTGGATAGACTGAGTGAATGGTCCAACAAATGGCTGTTGAAGTTCAACCCGAGTAAATGCAAAGTAATGAAACTAGGCAGTGGAAACAGGAGGCCAGGCACAGGATACAGAATAGGAGATGAAGTACTTAATGAAACAGACAGAGAGAAAGATCTAGGAGTTGATATCACACCAAACCTGTCTCCTGAAGCCCACACAAAGAGAATAACGTCTGCGGCATATGCGAGGCTGGCTAACATCAGAACGGCGTTCAGGAACCTGTGTAAGGAATCATTCAGAATCTTGTACACCACATATGTAAGACCAATCCTGGAGTATGCGGCCCCAGCATGGAGCCCGTACCTTGTCAAGCACAAGACGAAGCTGGAAAAAGTCCAAAGGTATGCTACTAGACTAGTCCCAGAACTAAGAGGCATGAGTTATGAGGAAAGGCTGCGGGAAATGCACCTCACGACACTGGAAGACAGAAGAGTAAGGGGGGACATGATCACAACCTACAAAATCCTCAGGGGAATCGACCGGGTAAACAAGGACGAACTTTTCAACACTGGTGGGACGCGAACAAGGGGACACAGGTGGAAGCTGAGTACCCAAATGAGCCACAGAGACGTTAGAAAGAACTTTTTCAGTGTCAGAGTAGTTAGCAAATGGAATGCATTAGGAAGTGATGTGGTGGAGGCTGACTCCATTCACAGTTTCAAATGTAGATATGATAGAGCCCAGTAGGCTCAGGAATCTGTACACCAGTTGATTGACGGTTGAGAGGCGGGACCAAAGAGCCAGAGCTCAACCCCCGCAAGCACAATTAGGTGAGTACAATTAGGTGAGTACACCGTAGTCGTCCCTGTTCATGGTGAATCTTTTTTACCTTGACAGGTGGCACAGGTAAGGCCCTCAGGTGAGGCCCTCAGGTGACACAGGTGAACTAACATGGTGCCAGGTGTCGCAAGGAGCACACCAGACTGGCCGTTCACCAACAAGAACAATTACACCACCAATTAAGTTACAGCTGTTCGAATTGGAACCAATTTCGAGCACCATTAACGAGGCTGATGAAGATGATACCTGCGGCGAGCGTCAGTCAGGCGTCCGGACGGTGTCTCCTCCGCCCGTTGTACACACACACACACACACACACACACACACACACACACACACACACACACACACACACACACACACACACACACACACACACACACACAATACAAACTTGAGAGACAGGCTGGAGTAAGTGGAAAAGCCCTAAACTTACCTAGCAGGCAGGAGCCAGACAGTAACAGTGAGGGGGGCGAGACGCCGGACTGGTGTAGGGTAAGGAGCGGAGTACCTCAAGGACCGGTGCTGGAACCAATACTATTCCTTGTATATGTATATGGCCAGTCTACATGAGTGGAGTCTTGTATGTGGATACTTGAAGGTGATGCAAAATTAATGAGACGAATTGGGACAAATGAGGATTCTAGGGGTCCTCCAGGAGGACTTGAACAGGTTGTTTAGATGATTGGAGAAGTGGTTACTGGAGTTCAATACGAGCAAGTGTACAGTCATGAAAATGGAAACAGAAGACCAAAGGAACATCGCTTGTGTGGTGCACAAGCAAACGTTCAGGGCCCCGATCCTGGTGGTGGTGGCTGTTGTTGTTGTTGTTATAGATTCAGCTACTCGGAACAAGGTCCAAGTAGCACGGGCTATGGTGAGCCCGTAACTTACCCGGCACAGGAGCGGGGCAAGTAGCACGGGCTATGGTGAGCCCGTAACTTACCTGGCACAGGAGCGGTGCTGTCGTGGTGGAGGCCCCGATGCTTGGAGATATAGTTACATATGATCCAGAAATAGTTACTACTGGGCAGGATACAGTTACTATTGGGCGGGATACAGTTACTTATAGACAGGATGGACAGTGAGGGGTGACGGAGGAGCCCGTGGGACGACTCGCACCATTTTGTCAAAATAAAGGACCGACGCATTTTCCCGGACTAGTCGAAGGTGTGAGGTAGGGTCCGAGACACGACTACAGACTCACCCAGCGAGCATAGGGTAGGGGGTGTGGGTGGGGGTGACAGAGGTGTGGGTAGGGGGTGGAGGAGGGAGAGGGGGGTGGGGGAGGTGAGAGAAGGTAGGGGGATAATGACTGCCTCATCACCATCCTTGAATCACTACCAGACGAGACAAAGAGTTATATCTTACACATTACCATTTATTCTCGCGCGTCTTTCCCGCCTCATTTATTACTGTTTCTTCCTTATCAGTGGCTATAATTCTCGCCTCTGAGACGACTACACACATGTGCATAGGTGATGTATAATTTATGTTATAGTGGTCCTGGGTTCGAATCCCTCCTGATGTTCTCTAGCAATCTTTGCTTTTCATCTTGAGGTGGGGGGGGGGGGAGGGGGAGGGGGAGACGGGTTGAGGGAGGGGCAGGGGGAGCGTGGGTGTGGGTGGAGGGGTAGTGCCCCCCACACACACACTGTGGCAGGTGACACAGCAGCTCTGTGTACCACGGTCGCCACACCTAACCACAGCGTTCCACCAGCCTGTGATGATACCAACCGTTCCACCAGCCTGTGATGATACCAACCGTTCCACCAACCTGTGATGATACCAACCGTTCCACCAGCCTGTGATGATACCAACCGTTCCACCAACCTGTGATGATACCAACCGTTCCACCAACCTGTGATGATACCAACCGTTCCACCAACCTGTGATGATACCAACCGTTCCACCAGCCTGTGATGATACCAACCGTTCCACCAACCTGTGATGATACCAACCGTTCCACCAGCCTGTGATGATACCAACCGTTCCACCAGCCTGTGATGATACCAACCGTTCCACCAGCCTGTGATGATACCAACCGTTCCACCAACCTGTGATGATACCAACCGTTCCACCAACCTGTGATGATACCAACCGTTCCACCAACCTGTGATGATACCAACCGTTCCACCAGCCTGTGATGATACCAACCGTTCCACCAACCTGTGATGATACCAACCGTTCCACCAACCTGTGATGATACCAACCGTTCCACCAGCCTGTGATGATACCAACCGTTCCACCAGCCTGAGATGATACCAACCGTTCCACCAGCCTGAGATGATACCAACCGTTCCACCAGGCTGTGATGATACCAACCGTTCCACCAGGCTGAGATGATACCAACCGTTCCACCAGCCTGAGATGATACCAACCGTTCCACCAGGCTGTGATGATACCAACCGTTCCACATAATTGCAGCATCCGCTGAGTCATTCATCTCTGAGAACTCGTAACGACTTGGACGTCAATAGTTTTTGCGACCTGAATCTTTTCCTTGTGAGTGCTGGCCGCGGTCCTCAGTTACAGCTGCTCTTCTTTTGGTCGTAATGCATATAACAGGCAGCCCCAGTAACGATACCTTAGCACTTTGTAAGTTTATTTTGTATTAAAACCATAATATTTAAGGAAAGTTGACCAGACCACACACTAGAAGGTGAAGGGACGACGACGTTTCGCTCCGTCCTGGACCATTCTCAATACTTTAGCCACGTTATTGTGACTCATCGCCTGCATTTAAGGAAACTCCAGAGGGCCTATTGGCCCATACGAGGCGGCTCCAATTTATATCCACTCAAACTTATGCATATATATGTCTAACCTACGCTTGAAACAATCCAACGATCCCACGGCTGTTATGTTAGTAACACCTTTTCCTTTAGCCCCCCACAAGAGCCGTCCGGCCCTGTATCTTTGCCTCTACACGCTGCACCAGCTCTGTTATAGAGCAAGAGCGGCGTTGTTAGTGTGTTATGGTGAGGATAGTATTAGGTCAGGTTCCGTACGCAGTGTGACCCCTCACACTGGCGTCGTGTTAATAACGTCAACTCTGCCAGCCTTCACAGTGTTTTAACTTCCCTTATTGTTATCGACCCCAAACACCGCTCTCTCACACACACACACACACACACACACACACACACACACACACACACACACACACACACACACACACACACACACACACACACACACACACACTGCTCTCACACACGCAACGTGTATACGGCTTAACCAGGCCCCATGTCCGTGTTCGTCCGCACATCTTGACCCCCCACCCACTCTTACTCACGGACTGTCGTCCCCCCAACCTCCCTAGAGAATCTCCCCCCCCCCCGTGCAGGTCTAAACCCCCCACCCGTAACGACACCTCCCCCCCCTCCCCCGCCCCCCACGGTATGCCTGCAGGGTGTGCAATCAACTTCCGACTGTCAACATGGCCGGTGCAGGTCATCTGGGTCCCGCTACTCGTGCCTCGTTCATTCTGTGGGAGGGAGGGAGTCTCGTAGGAGGGAGTGAGGGAGGGAGTCTCGTAGGAGGGAGGGGGCTGGGTGAGAGGGAAAGGGCATAAATGTTCCCTGAACTAGTGCATCCAGAGCCCTGAACTAGTATTAAGAGTCCTGTGACTGGCGAACATAGCATAGGTGTCACATATAGATGAGAGGAGTGACCCAGCACGCACACGGCTGACGTGTCGGCGGGCACCACGGGGACACGTATCCAGTTATTGGGTAGGACGAGCTGGGCAGGTCGCTGGCCGGGAGGCGGTGTGTGGGTAGGGGTAAACATGGTACCCATTGCCCAAACCACCATGAGTGGTTGGCAGGAGGCGGCCAAACATGGTCTCCCAAACGACCCGAAGCATGCAGTAACACTTCATTCCTTCCACTGCTCCAACACCCGAGGTGAAACCGGCTTCTGAGGCAATTAGAGTCAGGAACAACGCCTCGTAATGTGGCGGGGGCTAAACACACACACACACACACACACACACACACACACACACACACAGTTGATTGACAGTTGAGAGGCGGGACCAAAGAGCCAAAGCTCAACCCCCGCAAGCACAACTAGGTGAGTACAACTAGGTGAGTACACACACACACACACACACACACACACACACACACACACACACACACACACACACACACACACACGGGATCCAAGAGTCAATGCTCGATCCTGCAAGCATAAATAGGTAAGTACACACGCACGCACGCACAAGGGGCTGTTCTAGAAACTGGAACATGCTGGATGGGGTGACAGGAAGACTGCTCACATGGATGAAAATGGTTCTAACTGACAGTCAGATGAGGGCAGTAATCAGAGACAATGTATCTGACTGGAGGAGTGTTACTAGCGGAGTACCACAGGGTTCAGTTCTTGCACCAGTAATGTTCATCGTCTACATAAACCATCTACCAGAAGGAACACAGAACTATATGAACATGTTTGGTAATGATGCTAAGACACCCGGGAAGACAGGAGACGCGGACGTTTGTAATGCTCTTCAAATTGATCTACACAAAATAAGTGCTTGGAGCGTCAAGTGGCAAATGGAATTCAATGTGAATAAATGTCATGTTATGGAATGTTAAATCAGGGAAAATAGACCACACACAACTTATAAATTTTGTGGAAAGGAATTACAGAACTCTAATAAAGAACGAGACCTAGGGAGGTGGTTTTGGATTTTAAGCTGTCGCCAGAGGAACACATAAAGAACATTGTGTAAACGGGCTCACCATAGCCCGTGCTACCTGGAACTTGTTGTTCCAGGTAGCGGATCTTAAACAACAACAACAACAATGAACATTGTGAGAGGAGCGCATGCGTCGCTCTCCAACTTGAGACTTGCTCTTAATTATATGGATGGTGAAACACTAAAGAAACTGTTCATGACTTTTGTGAGACCAAAACTGGAATATGCAGCAGCTGTGTGCTGCCCAAATCTCAAGAAGCACATAAACTGGAAAAGGTACAGCGGCATGATACACAATGGCTTCCGGAACTAGGAGGAACTTCCGGAACTGAGAAACAAGAGTTACCAGGAGAGGCCAGAGGCGTGAATCATGCTAAAACTAGATGATAGAAGAAAATGATGTGATATGATCACCACTTACAAAATACTAACAGGAATCGGCCAAATTAAAAGAGGAATTATTGAAACCAGTAACTTCAAGAAGAAGACACACATAAGGAAACAAAGGTGTCGACAAAATATTATAAAGTTTTCTTTTGCTAACAGAGTGGTAGACGGTTGGAACAAGTTAGGTGAGAAGGTGGTGGAGGCCAAGACCGTCAGTAGTTTCAAAGCGTTATATGACAAAGAGTGCTGGGAAGACGGGACACCACGAGCGTAGCTCTCATCCTGTAACTACACTTAGGTAATTACACTTAGGTAATTACACTTAGGTAATTACACAGGTAATTGCAGACGAGCTAACAACGCTCTGGGGGTCGTAGTCCTAGAGCCCGGGTTAGATTCCCAGACAAGTCAGAAACAAATGGCCAAAGTTTCTTTCGCCTGATGCCTCTGTTTACTTAGCAGTAAATAGGTACATTGTGAGTGCCAGCTTGCTGAGCGTCGCCATAACTGTGACGTCACATAATATGGCACCATAACTGTGACGTCACATCATAATATGGCACCATAACTGTGACGTCACATCATAATATGGCACCATAACTGTGACGTCACATCATAATATGGCACCATAACTGTGACGTCACATCATAATATGGCACCATAGTCATGGCGTCAGGGCAGGTGCCAGGCCACATAATCACAGTGCCAGGGGCGGGCTGGAGCGACACCCTGCATGTGCCTCCTGGCACTGGTTTACGTCAGAGTGCCTCAAAATGGCCGGTAATTACCCGGGTTAATTATTGCTGGGGGAGGTGTCATTGAACTGGTGATTGGCTCAGGCAATTATGGTTAGTTTCCAACTGTGTTAACATTGTTGTGTGCGCCACCTTACTCTCTATCCCGGTGGCTCTCAACACTGGTGGCACTCATTACCGGTGGCACTCAACACTGGTGGCACCAGTGATGAGAGTGAAGGTGTACCCAGCGAGGGAGGCGAGAGGGCGTGACCCCTGACCTCTGCAGTACCCCACAGGGAGGGGGGGGGGGGTAGGGTACCTTTAACCTGTCCATGCCCCCCCCCCCCACCTCCCTACAAGGAGGGATGTGAGTCATGCCAGTACCCCCCCCCATGCCATACACAGGAGGGAGGGGGGTGAGGGGGGCACGATGATCGGCGCCAACAAACGTGAGACAGAAGTTTTGAGTTGCATCGTTGAGTAATCAGAAGCGTGTTGCACGCGTTGGTAATGCTGTTGTTGCACGCATTGGTAACGATGTTGTTGCACACGTTGGTAACGCTGTTGTTGCACGCGTTGGTATCCATCGGTGGTGTTGAACCATCGTTACCAACGCGTGCAACAACAACAACAACATTAACAACGCGTGTCCCGTGAACCACCAGGAGCCCAACCTTCAGGATGGAGCCAACAACGCAGCCCGTCCACATAAACAATGGCCAAATGCTCATTAGTTCCACGGCCAACCTCTTTGTTTATGTATGAAAAACACAGTTCGTGTGTTGGAATCACACCCTCATAAATGCTTCACACACGCACCACAAATACAAATGATTTGTATTTGGACCTAAACACCAAGTTACTATGTTTGTCTGTTGTGTTCGTTCAAAAAGAGGTCCTTGTAGGTCCCCATAGTGGAGGTTGTGTGCAGATGGTCGTCCACCTGATATTGTCCATCTATGGGCGTCACTGGTCCTTCGGACCAGATTAAAGTCAACTCGAAGTGAATGTAAAGTGCCCTTATTGTATTTTCTATTGGAATTGATGCCAGTACAAGACGACTCCCTTTACAAGACAACCCACCACTACAAGACGACCCCCCCACTACAAGACGACCCCCCACTACAAGACAACCCCCCCCCCCCCACTACAAGACGACCCCCCCACTACAAGACGACCCCCACTACAAGACGACCCCCCCCCACTACAAGACGACCCCCCACTACAAGACGACCCCACACTACAAGACAACCCCCCCCCCCACTACAAGACGACCCTCTACTCTTCAAGAGCCGCCCAAGATGAGATATACGGTAGAACAAGTGTGGTGGTAATGGAGGGTGGAGTCCACCTGCTGACCAAGGCCGTCCACACTCACCCCAGCCCCATGTTTACCCACCGACTCCGCCACTCTTCCAACACAATAGTTATACATGATGTCATATATAATAGTAACCTTTAAAATATTGGCACACTCCTCTTTTGAATTCACTTAGTTTTTTAATATAACAGTCCTGCTTGTGTGTGTTGCTCTTGTAGCAAGTATATATATATATATATATATATATATATATATATATATATATATATATATATATATATATATATATATATATATATATATATATATATATATATATGCAACAACGATAAGGAAAACACTGATCCAAGTATCCGGAAAAATTCCGCATAATCTCTATTTAAATCTTCGCATAATTTCTCATTTAATTCTTCAAATGTGCATTTTCCGCATACATACATATTTATGATATGTGAAAATATTTAACCAGAAATGATCTGAGAGTTTTCATGTTAATCATCACATTACCAAATGGTGCCTTTGGTGATTTGATATTATATTTATGTGTACTTATATATGTTGTGCCTAATAGGCCAAGTTGTCTAACAAGCAGAATTTCTCTGAAATAATATATTTTTCATAGTTTTTTTTATTGTGGAATAATATTTATAATATACCGTAAATTATTTTAATATTGTTTACTTCGAGTCAAAATTTAAAATTTGATCAAACCTGATGCTTGGGTTTAAGACATTTGAGACGCCAGGACCTAGATTCACGAAGCTCCATGTATTTCTTCGTAAGTATGTGTGCTACGATGGTTCCTAAGTATTATTTCATTTCATATCTTATTATTTCTCTTATATTTCATGTTCACCAGTGTTTATTTACTAACTACTGGTATAATGCTATTATAAAAGTAATTCTAATATCATAAAAGATATATTTACTACAAGTTTCAATCAGAGAATGCACATATAGTTGACACGAAGGACTCCGTCTTGATCAAACTCGCCAGCTAAAATGCTTGTTTATAACAAAATCGATCCTCCGTGTTGTGTTGTAGAGAAAAATTTAGTTATATCCAGTTTAGGCAAAGCTACGAGTGTTCCATAGCATCCTTAGTTTGAGGCAGTGTACTTACAAAGATTTTTATACCTAAATCCGTGGCATTTAGGTATAAAAACCTAAATGGTATATATTTAGATGTAGGCCACTACACCACGGAAACCAGTCTCCGTGGTGTAGTGGTAAGACACTCGCCTGGCGTTCCGCGAGCGCTTTGTCATGGGTTCGTATCCTGGCCGGGGAGGATTTACTGGGCGCAAATCCTTAACTGTAGCCTCTGTTTAACTCAACAGTAAAATGTGTACTTGGTTGTAAAAACGATTCTTCGCGGCGGGGATCGTATTCCAGGGACCTGCCCGAAACGCTACGCGTACTAGTGGCTGTACAAGAATGTAACAACTCTTGTATATATCTCAAAAAAAAAAAATGCCTACCCGAATACCGACGTAGCCGCTACGAAGATGCTAAGAAGAAAAACATTCGTAAGTACGTACGTAACTGCTTCGTGAATCTGGCACCAGATTCTTGGGGGTCTCCAAATCCAAACTTTCCCGGATGACACAAGGGGGGCATGCGAGTGTCATAGGCCAGTCTGCCCCAGTGCTAACCCAGTAGTTTAAGCCTATAACTTATGGGATTAGTCTCAAGTGAAACCTCTCATCTTTCTCATTTTTTTTAGGTGGGGGTTCAAGCTGTGGGCATCTGGGTGCACATGTTTTGACTTCCGAGTTGTGATCACAAGTACATGGACCACCTCTCGTAACAGAACCCGTTACCCCTTGTACTCCGAGCCGGCCTTCCGTATTGACGCCCCAAACCTTAGCAAATACAAAGAATTAAAAACCAAATAACCAAGCTCGAACAGAACTGCAGCTAATGTGGGAAGATTTGGTTAATATCTGCATCTTCGAATTCCATTAACGTGTTGCCTCTGGCTATTCCCAGCTCAGTCATCCATCAAACGCAAATATTGCCGTTTTCTTTTTTTGGTTCATTTTCTTTGGTGCGGGAAGATGGTCCGCCGCTGTCAGTAGATGTTGGCGGGAGTCGTGTCTTATTGACTGTGGGGTTATCTGGCTATGATGGTCAGCCTTGAGTTCCACCATTTAGACTTGGATGGGTGGAGCAGTGCTCATGGCTACGGTGAGGGGAAACTGTGGGCGAGGTGGTGACTGGTTATGTGGTAGTGTGGTGGTGGTTGATTATGTGGTAGTGGGTGTTGTGGTGGTAGTGGGTGGTGTGGTGTGGTGGCGGTGGGTGGTAGTGGGTGGTAGTGGGTGGTGTGGTAGTGGGTGGTAGTGGATGGTGTGGTGGTAGTGGGTGGTGTGGTAGTGGGTGGTAGTGGATGGTGTGGTGGTAGTGGGTGGTGTGGTAGTGGGTGATGTGGTGGTGGGGATAGAGGGTGATAACATAATTAGGAAATATAAGGATAGAAAGAGAGAAATATGAAAACGAAAATAGCCAAGGAATGGATAGGTATGAAGGAGTGAAAGTGGAGATAGAGACCAGGTGGAGGGGAAGTATCAGTAGAGAATGGAAGTAATTGATGAAGCGAGTGGATGAGGCAATTCAACCGGATTGACTCAAAAAAAACAAATAAGTAAAGAACTATCTGGAAACGATGTTAAGTAAATGTTAGTAACTTATTGATGGTAATAAACACTGTAGCATAGACTTGGAGGATGTAAGATGATAAAGAGAAGGAACAGGAACAGACAGGAATAACGCAACTGAGCAAAGATTACAACACACTTCAGCCAGCTACCGAGAAGAGATTGACAGAGATGTTTGAACCAAACATCACAGTCTAGACGATCACACAAGAGGAATTGAATCATCCTACATCAAATTATACTATACAGAAAAACTAGATCAGTAAGATTGTGATCAGATATTCGGGTAAGTTTATCTTTGCCACTGGTAATGAAATAAACATAGCGGTTGCTACTACCGGTCTACTACAGTCTGTCTTTGTAAGCAGGTCAACAGTGTCAAAGAAAGTGAATTCCAGATCTATGTTCCTTAAAACATCCATTTGAATATCACGGATTATTATCTGGGTGTTGCTACTATGTGCCAGACGACCCTAAGACGACCGGACCACTTACACCAGCTATGACCACAACGGTCGAAGGTGCAAGCTACTGACTTCCCTGGTGTGAGGGTAGTTAATGAGTGTAATGAGAAGATGAGGTAGTTGACACACGACTCGTGTGTCAGTGAGCCGGTCGGCCGAGCGGACAGCCCGCGGGACTTGTGATTCTGTGGTCCTGGGTTCGATCCCAGGCGCCGGCGAGAAACAATGGGCAGAGTTTCTTTCCCCCTATGCCCCTGTTACCTAGCAGTAAATTAGGTACCTGGGTGTTAGTCAGCTGTCACGGGCAGCTTCCTGGGGGTGGAGGCCTGGTCGAGGACCGGGCCGCGGGGACACTAAAAGCCCCGAAATCATCTCAAGATAACTCCACTCACTGTTTTAAAAAGCAAACAGTAAAAACAAAAATGAGGGTCTGGAGGTATATGGTAAAGAGCAGGAACCAAATGCTGAGGTTTGACGGTAATGGAACGCTTATGTTGATGGCTCTTGGTTACTGCTCACGCCACACTAACCCACACCTTCACACCCACTGTAACCACACCCACGGCCACACTAACCCACACCTTCACACCCACTATAACCACACCCACGGCCACACTCACCAACATAATCACATTCCCAGCGCCCCACCACAACCACAACCACTCACATGTGTCACAGTTTCAGTGTCAGAGTAGATAGTAAATGGAATGCACTAGGAAGTGATGTGGTGTGGTGGAGGCTGACTCCATACACAGTTTCAAATGCAGATATGATAGAGCCCAGTAGGCTCAGGAACCTGTACATCAGTTGATTGACAGTTGAGAGGCGGGACCAAAGAGCCAAGAGCTTCATTACGTTACATTTGCATGGGTTAAACTCTAACAACCATTTGTTCGACCATTCCTTCAGTTTGTTTAGGTCTTCTTGAAGCCTCAAGCTGTCCTCTGTCTTTATCTGTGTGTGTGTGTGTGTGTGTGTGTGTGTGTGTGTCTGTGTGTGTCTGTGTGTGTCTGTGTGTGTCTGTGTGTGTCTGTGTGTGTGTGAGTGTGTGTGTGAGAGAAAGAGAGAAAGAGAGAGAGAGAGAGAGAGAGAGAGAGAGAGAGAGAGAGAGAGAGAGAGAGAGAGAGAGAGAGAGAGAGAGAGAGAGACAGACAGACAGACAGATCATGGGACACAATGCCTGGGGGTCGGGGAGCGGGTCAGTGTGGCCGCCGGAGATGATGCCACGGTGGTTACCTCGCCTGGTGCTCGCTGGAGCAGAGTCCACGACCCGTAATGAGGCTGTTAGGGCGCTCAGGCGGGGCGTGGGGGGGGGGAGGGTGAGCAGGAAGAGAGAAAGGGGTAAGGCAGCTGTAATATAAGAAAGGAACTGAGTAGTATAGGAAAGGAACTGAGTACTACAATTAACATGATAGAGTAAGAAAGGGCCGGGAAAGGAGGCGGGATAAGAGGAAAGATGCTGGAAGACACACCCTCCAGTACCACTATATACCCTCCAGTACCACTACAGACCCTCCAGTACCACTACAGACCCTCCAGTACCACTACATACCCTCCAGTACCACAACATACACTCCAGTACCACTACATGCCCTCCAGTACCACAACATACCCTCCAGTACCACAACATACACTCCAGTACCACAACACACCCTCCAGTACCACTACAGACCCTCCAGTACCACTACATACCCTCCAGTACCACAACATACACTCCAGTACCACTACATGCCCTCCAGTACCACAACACACCCTCCAGTACCACAACACACCCTCCAGTACCACAACACACCCTCCAGTACCACTACAGACCCTCCAGTACCACTACATACCCTCCAGTACCACAACATACACTCCAGTACCACTACATGCCCTCCAGTACCACAACACACCCTCCAGTACCACAACACACCCTCCAGTACCACAACACACCCTCCAGTACCACTACAGACCCTCCAGTACCACAACATACACTCCAGTACCACAACACACCCTCCAGTACCACTACAGACCCTCCAGTACCACAACATACCCTCCAGTACCACAACATACACTCCAGTACCACAACACACCCTCCAGTACCACTACAGACCCTCCAGTACCACTACATACCCTCCAGTACCACAACATACACTCCAGTACCACTACATGCCCTCCAGTACCACAACACACCCTCCAGTACCACAACACACCCTCCAGTACCACAACACACCCTCCAGTACCACTACAGACCCTCCAGTACCACTACATACCCTCCAGTACCACAACATACACTCCAGTACCACTACATGCCCTCCAGTACCACAACACACCCTCCAGTACCACAACACACCCTCCAGTACCACAACACACCCTCCAGTACCACTACAGACCCTCCAGTACCACAACATACACTCCAGTACCACAACACACCCTCCAGTACCACTACAGACCCTCCAGTACCACAACATACCCTCCAGTACCACAACATACACTCCAGTACCACAACACACCCTCCAGTACCACTACAGACCCTCCAGTACCACTACATGCCCTCCAGTACCACAACATACACTCCAGTACCACAACACACCCTCCAGTACCACTACAGACCCTCCAGTACCACTACATGCCCTCCAGTACCACAACATACACTCCAGTACCACAACACACCCTCCAGTACCACAACATACACTCCAGTACCACAACACACCCTCCAGTACCACTACATGCCCTCCAGTACCACTACATGCCCTCCAGTACCACAACACACCCTCCAGTACCACTACATGCCCTCCAGTACCACTACATGCCCTCCAGTACCACAACACACCCTCCAGTACCACTACAGACCCTCCAGTACCACTACATGCCCTCCAGTACCACAACATACACTCCAGTACCACAACACACCCTCCAGTACCACTACAGACCCTCCAGTACCACAACACACCCTCCAGTACCACTACATGCCCTCCAGTACCACTACATGCCCTCCAGTACCACAACACACCCTCCAGTACCACAACACACCCTCCAGTACCACTACACACCCTCCAGTACCACAACACACCCTCCAGTACCACTACACACCCTCCAGTACCACTACATACACTCCAGTACCACAACACACCTGAAAGAAAACAAAAATGCAAAAACTACCATCAATGGAAAACAAAACTTTGAGGAGAGTAGCGAACCACCGTCAGCCTTATGACCAAACAACTCTGGGTCTTTATGAACGTGTGAACATATAGCCATGAACGTGTGAACATACAGCCATGAACGTGTGAACTTACAGACACGAACGTATGAACATACAGCCACTGAACACCACACTACACCACCAAGCCATCAGGGCGAAGCCCAACACCGTATTCTTAGAAGACAAAATGTTAAAACGATTACTCCAAGATGAGACGCCCCGCTCCCACAGCTGGAGCCCAGGAGCTTGGATCTTATAAGAGAGCAACCAGGCCCCACCATGCATACATTCCAACATTAAACACGGAGAAGAAACCGCACACGAGATAACAAATCTACTCTTAAACATAACATGGGAACATGTTCTCAAAGATCCGAGGGAGAGAGAGGGAATTATGAAGGGAAAGGGAATTATCAGGATAAGGATCCGAGTGAATGGTGATACACAGTTGCAGTACACGAGACAAGTCTCACACACACGCAACTCCTTGACACAAAGTCACTAAGCTTAGCTGCCAAACGCACGATCATACTCGAAAGGGTTGAGAGAGGGGGAAAGATGGTGTTCGGAAGGGTTAAGAGGGGGAAAGATGGTGTTCGGAAGGGTTAAGAGGGGGAAAGATGGTGTTCGGAAGGGTTGAGAGGGGGAAAGATGGTATTCGGAAGGGTTGAGTGGGGGAAAGATGGTATTCGGAAGGGTTGAGAGGGAAAGATGGTGTTCGGAATGGGTGAGGGAGGAGGAGAGCTCGACAAGGAGGCACAAAGAAGGTTCAACAGAGCTTCTAACCTCTACCTGTATGTCACATATTACTCAGTAAAAATAGCAGATGGATAAGTTTAGAGATGTGGAACACGTATGAGTTATGATAGCAGGCGGACTGTCCGCCTTGCTGACACCGTGTGTGTGTATGTGTGTGTGTGTGTGTGTGTGTGTGTGTGTGTGTGTGTGTGTGTGTGTGTGTGTGTGTGTGTGTGTGTATGTGTGTGTGTGTGTGTGTGTGTGTGTGTGTGTGTGTGTGTGTGTGGGTGTGTGTATGTGTGTGTGTGTGTGTGTGTGTGTGTGTGTGTGTGTGTGTGTGTGTGTGTGTATGTGTGTGTGTGTGTGTGTGTGTGTGTGTGTGTGTGTGTGTGTGTGTGTGTGTGTGTGTGTGTGTGTGTGTGTGTGTGTGTTATGATAAAAGGCGACCAGCCCGTCTTGCTGGAATTGGCGTAGCTGTCTACCTGCAATTTTGGCAGGTCCAAAATTGCCTTCACTACAGGGACCCTGAAAAAGCTCCAGCAGACGCCGCTACAACAAGCTTGCTCACAATGTAAGCTGGGAAAAGTGTTCAGATAGAGAAGAATTCGTTAAAATAATGTTTAAAAAATGGCTGGGTGAATTATCAGAGTGTAAAAAAACTGGAATTGGTTCGAGCATAACAAAGGGTTTGGTGTGATGACCTTCCAAGCCACGGTCCTGGAGGCCCAGGCTTCCAGCCAGGGGCTTGGTGCGGCCCTTGACCCCTGCAGCGCCTTCTGGGAAGCTGACAGGTGGGTGCGTGGGGGATTGGGGGTAGATGATTCTGAGATCTGGGAGGGGTAGATGTTTCTACGATCAGGGAGGGGTAGATGAGATGGTAGATAAGTGATGTTAGTTGACGGGTTGCTGTGGATGGGGAGGTTGTTCTTCAGGTGATAAGTGTAATGTTCTGCCCTCTGGTCTGTCCTGCCCTCTGGTTTGTCCTGCTCTCTGGTTTGTCCTGCCCTCTGGTCTGTCCTGCCCTCTGGTCTGTCCTGCCCTCTGGTCTGTCCTGCCCTCTGGTCTGTCCTGCCCTCTGGTCTGTCCTGCCCTCTGGTCTGTCCTGCCCTCTGGTCTGTCCTGCCCTCTGGTCTGTCCTGCCCTCTGGTCTGTCCTGCCCTCTGGTCTGTCCTGCCCTCTGGTCTGTCCTGCCCTCTGGTCTGTCCTGCCCTCTGGTCTGTCCTGCCCTCTGGTCTGACCTGCCCTCTGGTCTGTCCTGCCCTCTGGTCTGTCCTGCCCTCTGGTCTGACCTGCCCTCTGGTCTGTCCTGCCCTCTGGTCTGTCCTGCCCTAAGGTCTGACCTGCCCTCTGGTCTGTCCTGCCCTCTGGTCTGTCCTGCCCTCTGGTCTGTCCTGCCCTCTGGTCTGTCCTGCCCTCTGGTCTGTCCTGCCCTCTGGTCTGCACCAATCATTGTCTCTCTCGTGATTGACAACTCTCTCACCTTCAACTTTATGCTTGACTGATTTTCTCGCTAATTCAGTTTTCAGCTCATATTATGCACTACTTTTTCTGAGGTTAGAGTGTGTTAACGCACTTAAGTGTGACTGTGTCAACTATGACTGTAGCTATGTGTAACACTTAAGTGTATTCTGTTGTGCTTGCGGGGGATGAGCTCCGGCTCCTTTGTCCCGCCTCTCAACTGTGTAATTACCTAAGTGTAATTACCTAAGTGTAGTTACAGGATGAGTGTCTCGTGGTGTCCCGTCTTCCCAATACTCTTTGTCATATAACACTTTGAAACTACTGACGGTCTTGGCCTCCACCACCTGCTCACCTAACTTGTTCCAACCGTCTACCACTCTGTTAGCAAAAGAAAACTTTATAATATTTTGTCGACACCTTTGTTTCCTTATGTGTGTCTTCTTCTTGAAGTTACTGGTTTCAATAATTCCTCTTTGTCAATTTGGCCGATTCCTGTTAGTATTTTGTAAGTGGTGATCATATCACATCATTTTCTTCTATCATCTAGTTTTAGCATGATTCACGCCTCTGGCCTCTCCTGGTAACTCTTGTTTCTCAGTTCCGGAAGCCATTTTGTATCATGCCGCTGCATCTTTTCCAGTTTATGTGCTTCTTGAGATTTGGGCAGCACACAGCTGCTGCATATTCCAGCTTTGGTCTCACAAAAGTCATGAACAGTTTCTTTAGTGTTTCACCATCCATATAATTAAGAGCAAGTCTCAAGTTGGAGAGCGACGCATGCGCTCCTCTCACAATGTTCCTTGTTGTTGTTGTTTAAGATCCGCTACCTGGAACAGCGAGTTCCAGGTAGCACGGGCTATGGTGAGCCCGTTTACACAATGTTCTTTATGTGTTCCTCTGGCGACAGCTTACTATCCAAAACCACCTCCCTAGGTCTCGTTCTTTATTAGAGTTCTGTAATTCCTTTCCTCATAATTTATAAGTTGTGTGTGGTCTATTTTCCCTGATTCCACATTCCATAACATGGCATTTATTCACATTGAATTCCATTTGCCACTTGACGCTCCAAGCACTTATGTTATCTAGGTCCATTATGAAGGGCATGACAATTTCTTCAAATGGGATTGATTGACTGACACACACACACACACACACACACACACACACACACACACACACACACACACACACACACACACACACACACACACACACACACACACACACACACACAACAACAACAACAACGTGTGCGTGCGCGCGCACCTGCCCGCCCGCATCAACTTACATTCACTAATATATTCATGGAAGTGAGTATAAGCCGTCCTCCTCACTCCACCTGTATCATTTTTACTGAGAGGGTCATGCCTTCGTAAAGCCTGGCACTGGCCTATATCTGGCGGTGCCAGGTGAGGCAGATCCCCATGGGTGTGTGGCGGTGAGGCAGATCACCATGGGTGTGTGGAGGTGAGGCAGATCACCTTGGGTGTGTGGAGGTGAGGCAGATCACCATGGGTGTGAGGAGGTGAGGCAGATCACCATGGGTGTGTGGAGGTGAGGCAGATCACCATGGGTGTGAGGAGGTGAGGCAGATCACCATGGGTGTGTGGAGGTGAGGCAGATCACCATGGGTGTGTGGAGGTGAGGCAGATCACCATGGGTGTGAGGAGGTGAGGCAGATCCCCATGGGTGTGTGGAGGTGAGGCAGATCCCCATGGGTGTGTGGAGGTGAGGCAGATCACCATGGGTGTGAGGAGGTGAGGCAGATCACCATGGGTGTGTGGAGGTGAGGCAGATCACCATGGGTGTGTGGAGGTGAGGCAGATCACCATGGGTGTGAGGAGGTGAGGCAGATCCCCATGGGTGTGTGGAGGTGAGGCAGATCCCCATGGGTGTGTGGAGGTGAGGCAGATCCCCATGGGTGTGTGGAGGTGAGGCAGATCACCATGGGTGTGAGGAGGTGAGGCAGATCACCATGGGTGTGAGGAGGTGAGGCAGATCACCATGGGTGTGTGGAGGTGAGGCAGATCACCATGGGTGTGTGGAGGTGAGGCAGATCACCATGGGTGTGTGGAGGTGAGGCAGATCACCATGGGTGTGTGGAGGGGGAGGAAGATCACCATGGGTGTGTGGAGGGTGAGGCAGATCACCATGGGTGGGAGTAGGAGGAGTAGAAGACTTCCGCCAGAGGTCAAGAACACCAGGAGAGAGAGAGAGACAGATCTTCCTGGTTGGCTGGAATTCTCGGCTTTCTGTAACAAGGCTGTTATGTTTGACCTTACAGGGCCCTCCTGTGGCACCACACGGGTGGATGAGTACTCATGTGTGTACTCTCACTCATGTGAGAGGTACACCCGCTCATGTGTGTGTACAAGTGATTCAACAAGAGGTCTACAACAGTCTATACAAGGCCGTTTACACCTATGGTAGTGAGGCCTCCGGGCACCTGTGCACTACACCCTGTGACACTGTACACTACATTCTGTGACACTGTACACTACATTCTGTGACACTGTACACTACATTCTGTGACACTGTACACTACATTCTGTGACACTGTACACTACATTCTGTGACACTGTACACTACATTCTGTGACACTGTACACTACACCCTGACACTGTACACCCTCGAGGTCACACCCTGACACTGTACACCCTCGAGGTCACACCCTGACACTGTACACTACACCCTGTGACACTGTACACTACACCCTGACACTGTACACCCTGGAGGTCACACCCTGACACTGTACACTACACCCTGTGACACTGTACACTACACCCTGACACTGTACACCCTGGAGGTCACACCCTGACACCACAGAGGCTCTGTTATAGTTCTCAGACCACAGGCGGTGTCTGGCTCCTCGTACAGACCTCTGCAAATATATTCTTTGTTCCTTTGTGTATGTGTGGCCAGTTCACCTCACGTTCTCACGGCTTCATAATCTCTACCAAGACCACTACATTCCTCTCCTCTCTCTCTTTGTGTGTGTGTGTGTGTGTGTGTGTGTGTGTGTGTGTGTGTGTGTGTGTGTGTGTGTGTGTGTGTGTGTGTGTGTACTCACCTATTTGTGCTTGCAGGATCGAGCATTGGCTCTTGAATCCCAACTTTCCAGCCATCGGTTGTTTACAGCAATGACTCTGTCCCATTTCCCTATCATACCTAATTTTAAAAGTATGAATAGAGGTTGCTTCCACAACCTGTTCCCCAAGTGCATTCCATATTTTTCCCACTACTCTCACGCTAAAAGAAAACTTCCTAACATCTCTGTGACTCATCTGAGTTTCCAGTTTCCACTTGTAACTTGTGGAGTGTTACAAGTAGACACGAGGCCATTGGCAAGGTAACGGAGCACTGCTCCATTGGGCTTCTTGCGTGCCAAGTGGAGACCTCGGGGTCTCCTCCACGCCCCTGGCGGAGTCCACGTGTGGCCAGGGAGTGTGTGTGTGTGTGTGGAGTAACATGTAGGTGATGACATTGTGCTGCTGCTAACATTACTGTTGCTAATATTATGTTTCCTCTACTGTTGCAGTACCGGCGGGCATCATGTCCTCTTGCCTTCGAGGAAGTCTCGCCCCACACACTCTTAAGGTAAGAGCCACCTGGGTCAGATAGTACCCACATTAAGGTAAGAGCCGCCTGGGTCAGATAGTACCCACATTAAGGTAAGAGCCGCCTGGGTCAGATAGTACCCACATTAAGGTAAGAGCTACCTACGTCACATGGTACCAACATTAAGGTAAGAGCTACCTGCGTCACATGGTACCAACATTAAGGTAAGAGCTACCTGCGTCACATGGTACCAACATTAAGGTAAGAGCTACCTGCGTCACATGGTACCAACATTAAGGTAAGAGCTACCTACACCTGAACATACTCCCCAGTCAGCTGACAGCTCTCTGCCACTGGCTGGCTGCTGTCGGCGGCTAAAACGCCAGAACAGATAAACTTGCTGGAACGAAGCTTAGACGCAAGAGACGCAGGTCTTTCATACAGTTTTCCACATTGCGTCGTTTTGTTTTAATTTGACGTTTAAAAAAATTAAATAATTTTGGCGTTCTGGTACGATCCTTACACTTGATAGGCTATTCACCTTACAGTAAACAGTTATGAGTGAGTTACAGGCAACTGTAGTGGGCTGCAAGCTAGGTAAGGTCAGTGGAAGGTCTAGGGGAGGGGTAGAGACCTCGATATTCAACTGAATTTTAGTTCCCGACAGTGTCAAAGCAAGATTGATAATGAGTTTACATGCCTGACAGTTTACTATAGTTACCCTCTATAAGCTACTCACGCTTCCATTTTCTATCGTTCGGTTCTTCGCGGTGGGAACCATTTTCACTCGTAGATTGATTGTGAAAACCCCTACATGTATGGCACAAGGGTGTGGCAACCCCTACATGTATGGCACAAGGGTGTGGCAACCCCTTCATGTATGGAACAAGGTGTGGCAACCCCTACATGTATGGCACAAGGGTGTGGCAACCCCTACATGTATGGAACAAGGGTGTGGCAACCCCTGCATGTATGGAACAAGGGTGTGGCAACCCCTTCATGTATGGAACAAGGTGTGGCAACCCCTACATGTATGGCACAAGGGTGTGGCAACCCCTACATGTATGGAACAAGGGTGTGGCAACCCCTGCATGTATGGAACAAGGGTGTGGCAACCCCTACATGTATGGCACAAGGGTGTGGCAACCCCTACATGTATGGAACAAGGGTGTGGCAACCCCTACATGTATGGAACAAGGGTGTGGCAACCCCTACATGTATGGCACAAGGGTGTGGCAACCCCTACATGTATGGAACAAGGGTGTGGCAACCCCTACATGTATGGAACAAGGGTGTGGCAACCCCTACATGTATGGAACAAGGGTGTGGCAACCCCTACATGTATGGAACAAGGGTGTGGCAACCCCTACATGTATGGCACAAGGGTGTGGCAACCCCTACATGTATGGAACAAGGGTGTGGCAACCCCTACATGTATGGCACAAGGGTGTGGCAACCCCTACATGTATGGAACAAGGGTGTGGCAACCCCTACATGTATGGAACAAGGGTGTGGCAACCCCTACATGTATGGAACAAGGGTGTGGCAACCCCTACATGTATGGAACAAGGGTGTGGCAACCCATACATGTATGGCACAAGGGTGTGGCAACCCCTACATGTATGGAACAAGGGTGTGGCAACCCCTACATGTATGGAACAAGGGTGTGGCAACCCCTACATGTATGGAACAAGGGTGTGGCAACCCCTACATGTATGGCACAAGGGTGTGGCAACCCCTACATGTATGGAACAAGGGTGTGGCAACCCCTACATGTATGGAACAAGGGTGTGGCAACCCCTACATGTATGGAACAAGGGTGTGGCAACCCCTACATGTATGGAACAAGGGTGTGGCAACCCCTACATGTATGGAACAAGGGTGTGGCAACCCCTACATGTATGGAACAAGGGTGTGGCAACCCCTACATGTATGGAACAAGGATGTGGCAACCCCTACATGTATGGAACAAGGGTGTGGCAACCCCTACATGTATGGAACAAGGGTGTGGCAACCCCTACATGTATGGAACAAGGTGTGGCAACCCCTACATGTATGGAACAAGGGTGTGGCAACCCCTACATGTATGGAACAAGGTGTGGCAACCCCTACATGTATGGAACAAGGTGTGGCAACCCCTACATGTATGGAACAAGGTGTGGCAACCCCTACATGTATGGAACAAGGTGTGGCAACCCCTACATGTATGGAACAAGGTGTGGCAACCCCTACATGTATGGAACAAGGTGTGGCAACCCCTACATGTATGGAACAAGGTGTGGCAACCCCTACATGTATGGAACAAGGTGTGGCAACCCCTACATGTATGGAACAAGGTGTGGCAACCCCTACATGTATGGAACAAGGGTGTGGCAACCCCTACATGTATGGAACAAGGGTGTGGCAACCCCTACATGTATGGAACAAGGTGTGGCAACCCCTACATGTATGGCACAAGGTGTGGCAACTCTTACATGTATGGAACAAGGGTGTGGCAACCCCTACATGTATGGCACAAGGGTGTGGCAACCCTTACATGTATGGAACAAGGGTGTGGCAACCCCTACATGTATGGAACAAGGGTGTGGCAACCCCTACATGTATGGCACAAGGGTGTGGCAACCCCTTCATGTATGGAACAAGGGTGTGGCAACCCCTTCATGTATGGAACAAGGGTGTGGCAACCCTTACATGTATGGAACAAGGGTGTGGCAACCCCTACATGTATGGCACAAGGGTGTGGCAACCCCTACATGTATGGAACAAGGGTGTGGCAACCCCTACATGTATGGCACAAGGGTGTGGCAACCCCTACATGTATGGCACAAGGGTGTGGCAACCCCTTCATGTATGGAACAAGGGTGTGGCAACCCCTACATGTATGGAACAAGGGTGTGGCAACCCCTACATGTATGGAACAAGGGTGTGGCAACCCCTACATGTATGGAACAAGGGTGTGGCAACCCCTACATGTATGGCACAAGGGTGTGGCAACCCCTACATGTATGGAACAAGGGTGTGGCAACCCCTACATGTATGGAACAAGGGTGTGGCAACCCCTACATGTATGGAACAAGGGTGTGGCAACCCCTACATGTATGGAACAAGGGTGTGGCAACCCCTACATGTATGGAACAAGGGTGTGGCAACCCCTACATGTATGGAACAAGGGTGTGGCAACCCCTACATGTATGGAACAAGGATGTGGCAACCCCTACATGTATGGAACAAGGGTGTGGCAACCCCTACATGTATGGAACAAGGGTGTGGCAACCCCTACATGTATGGAACAAGGTGTGGCAACCCCTACATGTATGGAACAAGGGTGTGGCAACCCCTACATGTATGGAACAAGGTGTGGCAACCCCTACATGTATGGAACAAGGTGTGGCAACCCCTACATGTATGGAACAAGGTGTGGCAACCCCTACATGTATGGAACAAGGTGTGGCAACCCCTACATGTATGGAACAAGGTGTGGCAACCCCTACATGTATGGAACAAGGTGTGGCAACCCCTACATGTATGGAACAAGGTGTGGCAACCCCTACATGTATGGAACAAGGTGTGGCAACCCCTACATGTATGGAACAAGGTGTGGCAACCCCTACATGTATGGAACAAGGTGTGGCAACCCCTACATGTATGGAACAAGGTGTGGCAACCCCTACATGTATGGAACAAGGGTGTGGCAACCCCTACATGTATGGAACAAGGGTGTGGCAACCCCTACATGTATGGAACAAGGTGTGGCAACCCCTACATGTATGGCACAAGGTGTGGCAACCCTTACATGTATGGAACAAGGGTGTGGCAACCCCTACATGTATGGCACAAGGGTGTGGCAACCCTTACATGTATGGAACAAGGGTGTGGCAACCCCTACATGTATGGAACAAGGGTGTGGCAACCCCTACATGTATGGCACAAGGGTGTGGCAACCCCTTCATGTATGGAACAAGGGTGTGGCAACCCCTTCATGTATGGAACAAGGGTGTGGCAACCCTTACATGTATGGAACAAGGGTGTGGCAACCCCTACATGTATGGCACAAGGGTGTGGCAACCCCTACATGTATGGAACAAGGGTGTGGCAACCCCTACATGTATGGCACAAGGGTGTGGCAACCCCTACATGTATGGCACAAGGGTGTGGCAACCCCTTCATGTATGGAACAAGGGTGTGGCAACCCGTAAGTAGTACTGTGCTACATAACCTGGCTGTTGAGTGGTCTTTAGTGGCTACAGCTGATGACTTTGTAACCCAATTTCTCACGAACAAACGTGGATTCGTGCCCAGTCAATCCACCCCGAGTCTTATCACGGGGCGACTGAGTGCATCATGTAATTACCTAAGTGTAGTTACAGGATGAGAACTACGCTCGTGGTGTCCCGTCTTCCCAGCACTCTTTGTCATATAATGCTTTGAAACTACTGACGGTCTTGGCCTCCACCACCTTCTCCCCTAACTTGTTATAGGTGTGTGTGTGTGTGTGTGTGTGTGTGTGTGTGTGTGTGTGTGTGTGTGTGTGTGTGTGTGTGTGTGTGTGTGTGTGTGTGTGTGTGTGTGTGTGTGTGTGTGTATGTGTGTGTGTGTGTGTGTGTGTGTGTGTGTGTGTGTGTGTATGTGTGTGTGTGTGTGTGTGTGTGTGTGTGTGTGTGTGTGTGTGTGTGTGTGTATGTGTGTGTGTGTGTGTGTGTGTGTGTGTGTGTGTGTGTGTGTGTGTGTGTGTGTGCGTGCGTGCGTGCGTGCGTGTGTGTGTGTTCTCATCTGGTCCAGCAGGTGGGTCATACTGTCTATAGCTGTGTATACCATTTTCATTTATGGAATCATGCGATATAATCGCTCTGTTAACCAATGGCCGCCCTCCCCGAGTAGCCCAGCCATCGCCCTGACACTCTCATAGATAATGGCGGCCCATTGATCTCCTCTCAACAGGTCAATGAGTCATCTTAGACCACTCAACCTCTCCCATACTTCTCCAAACTAACTCACAATGACATGAATGTCACACCCATGTCAGTCTCATGTCAGATTAGTACCAAGTTATCGACCTAGTCCTGGCTAATCACCCCAGCTAATCGCGCTTAAGGAACACTCACACACAAGGTATTCACACAGGTGAATACTCTGAATATCTCCTGAGTGTTCAAGTCCTTACCAACACCAGTATCTAATTTTTCAGCAATACTCACGTACACAGCAGTCGTGGGTGACACGAGTGTGTACCCATGTACTGAGCACACAGTATGTGTGTACCAATAGTACTGAGCACACTGTACATGTGCAACCTTGCACGTGCCATGTGCTGGTTCCCTGGATCAATATCCACGCGGCCCGATCTGGTCAACCAGGCTGTTACAGAAGCAGCTGCACGGAACCTGAGTCACATCCTGCTTGATCAGGTCTCCTTCGGAAGTGTTCATCAAGTTCTTTCTTGAACACGGCGAGAGGTCGGTAAGTTATGACCCTTATGTGCACAGTAAGTGTCGGAACAGTCTTATAGACCCTAAATCATGATGGCGCTGTCTCTCAAAGGGTTTGTTGCACCTCTGCTTTTCAACAATTTTGCACTTCCTGCCGTGCCTTCTCGTCTCGTAAGGAGTTATTTCCGTCTGCAGAGTTTTGAACCAATCTCTCTAATATTT
Organism: Procambarus clarkii; assembly: GCF_040958095.1. Taxonomy (NCBI): domain Eukaryota; kingdom Metazoa; phylum Arthropoda; class Malacostraca; order Decapoda; family Cambaridae; genus Procambarus; species Procambarus clarkii. The sequence continues at coordinate 47,635,823 of NC_091166.1, read as the reverse complement.
CTCAAGTGTAGAAATGTTTGTATTACGTAGCGTGAAGGAGTGTACTCACCTAGTTGTACTCACCTAGTTGTGCTTAGTGACACACACAGTGTATAGACCTGTGTGTGTCAGTAGCATTCCGCGCCCCCAGCTGCTCGATCAATAGTGTGCACACTATGAAACATGCAGCTGGTGGCGCGACGCCTGGCGTGACGGAGACGCCAGTGGAGCGGCTACCAGTTCGATTCCCCATGACATTAGATACGAATGTGTCCATCATTTAAGAAAACGAGATTTAATAAAACCATCGCAAGTAAGGGGGGACTTAGACGTCCCCCCTTACTTGGTCTTCCCCAGCATGCTCGTAGACACGGTCCAGGCTCACGGGGTCCAGGCCCACGGGGTCCAGGCCCACGGGGTCCAGGCCCACGGGGTCCAGGCCCACGGGATCCAGACCCACGGGGTCCAGGCCCACGGGGTCCAGGCCCACGGGGTCCAGGCCCACGGGGTCCAGGCCCACGGGGTCCAGGCCCACGGGAGGAGGCGTGCGGGCCGGAGAGCTACTCAGGACGCCTCACAGGTGCTCCTTGAAGGCCCACACAAGAGAATGGTCCCAATACTAGGGCAAGAACAACAAGCTTCGAACGGTCATAAGGTAAAGCAGCTGGAAGCTCCGTGGGAATGGAAGATCACAGTGTAATGTATTGTGAGTATCTGCTGGAAGAATTAGTCTGCTCAGTGAAGGGAACAATGGCTGCCATACTGAAGGGGAAAATCTGAAGAGATAAGAGAATACCTAATGTGAATACCATGGGTAAAGAGAACTCAGGTGAGAAGCCCCATGAGTAGCCCTCACCACAGGTGTCAGGAGGTGGTAGATAACCTTATCTCGCTCCTGAAGAACACCAATGACAGCCACAGACAGGTCGCGTAGCTCAACCAACGATGCCAGAATTAGAGTAATAAAAATACCGGTGTTTGGATAAACTTCAAGAATAAAGTAACAAAATAATGACTTTTCGTCATTAGAAATAGGAATTTCTTTTTTAATGACAATTTTGGCCATGTCTGCCTGAAGCTCTGCCGGAAAGTTGACAGAAGGTGGTGATGGTACCAGCAGCAGCAGCAGGTGGTGGTGGTGGTAGCGGTAGTGGTGGTAGTGGTAGTAGTGGTAGTGGTGGTAGCGGTAGTGGTGGTAACAAGCGGGTCCGCCACGTGCTCCCAACTTCCGTTTACGGACACGCGCCAAATTTGAATTGTTGCTCACCGCGCCTGACCTTGGGGGTGGGGGGGGGTATAATGGTGATCATATTATGGATACAATGTTGGACCGGAAATGGGTGGCGGTGGTGTAGCCTCACGTGTGGGCGGCAGGAAGGTGGCCGCCTTCCTCCGGATTTGGGACGGGACGGAGGAAAGGAATAGTGCCCAACCACTTGGACGTTCGTGGGATTGAACGCTGACCTGCAGGAAGCGAGGCCGTCGCTCTACCGCCCAGTCAAAGTGGTGAGACCACTTCTCAGTGTGTGTAATGTCTTTGAACAGTTCTGTAATTAGTGTATCATTCTTTGTTTACAAAGTCCTAATTATTCTAACCACTCTTGTCAGTGTAACGAGGGGTGTGGCACTGTCTTTGTAGGCAGCAGTGATGGGTGTGGCACTGCCCTTGTAGGCAGCAGTGATGGGTGTGGCACTGTCAGAGGCGAGGCTGGTGGCACTGCCAAGGGCCAGGCAGGAGCCCGGGTGAGGGATGTAGAGAGAGGCACCGACAGGGCCACACAACAGGGGAAGCTGGCACTTACGGAGGGCGGCACACGGGAAGCATCCCATGAAGTGAGGGGAAGTGTCATCCCCTAGTCCCCCTCCCCCTCTCTCTCAGCCTCTTCCTTTCCCTTCTCTCTCCCCCTATTCTTGTCCCGTTCCGTACACCCCCTTCCTTCTCCCCTCCCCCCGCCCCTCCCCTCATTGTCAACACCTAGCCTGCAAACAACGATATTAGGAGGAGGTAGAACTACCACGGGTGGGAGAGGACTACCAGGCGTGGGAAAGGACTACCAGGGGTGGGAAAGGACTACCAGGGGTGGGAAAGGACTACCAGGGGTGGGAAAGCACTACCAGTTGAGAGAGATACACGGTACACTGTAGCCGCTAGTGTTACTATGTATGTTAAGAACTACCACCACTGGTTACAGCAGCACTGTTACCACTGCTGTAACCAGTGACCGTGACAATGTTACGAGGGAGAGGGGGGGAGAGAGGGAGTGCTGGAGGAGGAGAAGAGTGGGGGAGAGAGAGAGGGAGAGAAGAGGGGAGGGTGAAACAGAGCAGGGGTGAGTGAAGAGGAAATAAGAATCACGATTAATTATCGGTGTGAAGCTCCAGGAAGATACTGATACTGAAGAGGGAGATACTGAAGAGGGGGAACTGATACTGGTACTGAAGAGGGCGATACTGAAGAGGGGGAACTGATACTGGTACTGAAGAGGGAGATACTGAAGAGGGGGAACTAATACTGGTACTGCAGAGGGGGAACTTGAGTGTTTGAAGAAGATGAATGTGTAGCCATGGAGAGGGTGCGGTGGTGACGAGGGGAACGAGGGGATTAGAATAGCAGCGGTTGATGTTAGCAAGGAGACTTACAGCCTAGGTTTGGGGGCCAGCATGCTTGGGGGAGGGGAGACAGCTGAGGGGAACTGTCTGAGTGGATGGGGGAGTGTGGGGGAATGTGGGGAGTGTGGGGGAGCAGTGGGGAGTGTGGGGGAGCCGTGGGGGAGTGTGGGGGAGCCGTGGGGGTGTAAATCAGTGTATTTATGTATTTATGTCTGTAGGTTAAATTAGCATTTTTAAAGCACTACAATCACCCGATCACCTTCTATGGTTGATTGTTCAATAAATCACTGAACTATATGTTTAACAGATCTCTCACCCTGTCCATGGAGGACAGGAGAAAATGTATATATGCTGGTTAGCATTGTAAATGTCTGGCCACGTCTGTGGTAGAAAATAATACAAAATAAATAAAAAAAGGGGTTGGGCACCATTCCTTTCCCCCGTCCCATCCCAAAATCCTTATCCATTCCAAGTGCTATAGCCGTAATGACTTGGCGCTTTCTCCTCAAAATTCCTTCCCTCCTTATATTCCTTCGACTCATTTGCTTTTGATGACGTCTTTCATCGACGTCTTCTGGTTCTACTTTCTAGTCGGTCTTACACTACACTTAGTATCTTGAATGTAGTGATCATGTCCCCTTTGAACCTCTCCCCACGGGTTGTGAGAGTGAGTTCCGTCAGCCTTAGGGAGCCGAGCGGACAGCACGCTGGACTTATGATCCTGTGGTCCCGGGTTCGATCCCGGGCGCCGGCGAGAAACAATGGGCAGAGTTTCTTTTGCCCTATGCCCCTGTTACCTAGCAGTAAAATAGGTACCTGGGTGTTAGTCAGTTGTCACGGGCTGCTTCCTGGGGGCGGAGGCCTGGTCGACGACCGGGCCGCGGGGACACTGAAGCCCCCGAAATCATCTCAAGATAACCTCAAGATAACCTGTCATCGTAGCCTAGTCGCCCTAGATCTAGCACTTGTCTTGATGTAATCTGTGTCGTCTTTCAAGTTCATCTTGTGGTGCCCGTGGTGGGGAGTCCAGGCCGGTGCTGCCAATTGCTGTACGCAGTATAATCGTACCAGCGTGTAATGAACAGTATACGCTTGGTGGTGTGGTGGTGATGGTGTAGTGTAGTGGTGACTGTAGTGTAGTGGTGATGGTGTGGTGGTGGCGGGAGCGTGGTGGTGGTGGTGGTGGTGAAGCAGAGAGGCAACACCTACATATCGGGTATCGACAATCGGTGTACATCTGTGGGTGTTGGGAATTAGCCATATTAGAGTAGAGCACGAGTGGTGGTCCGTGGCCCAGGGTGGGGTCCGTGGTCCAGGGTGAGGGAGACGGCGGGGAAGACGTCCAGTTTCAGTTGACGGGTCCTCGGGTTGGTTAGGTTCGGGCACTATAGTAGGTGCGTTTAGTGACGTTTAGTGATGCTGGAGAGGCCGGGCCGCTTTACCAACACTTCCCTTAGTGCGAGGGGTCAAGGCACTGTGGTCACCCATCCAGTTACTGGCCCCTCATAACAGTGCTTAACCTAAGATAGCACCATGTCATAACAAGGGGCAATTACCAGTACCACTCGCACAAGTAACGAGGTGTGCAGTAGGGTAGTTACTGGCCGCGTCCCCGAGTCCTCAGGCCTAGCAACAGTTGAGGAGTTAGAGAATCGAGGCCGGGAATCGAAGCCGGCCCACAGGATTACGTGTCCCGCGCGCTGTCCACTCAGCTACCAGACCCCTAAAACCCCACCCCCACACACACACCAGACTGTGTGTGTGTACTCACCTATTTGTGCCTTCAGGATCGAGCTGTAGCTCTTGGACCCAGCTTTTCTAGCCGTTGGATGTCTAATACAATGACTCCTGGCCCATTTCTCTATCATTCCTGCTTTTAATGTTATGAATGGAGTTAGCCTCTACTATCTGCTCCTTTAGGTCATTCCCTTTACTCACTATCCGCACGCTAAAGGAAAACTTTCTAACCTCTCTATGACACATCTGAGTCTCAAGCATCCATCCGTGCCCCCTTGTTCTAGTTATATTTCATTGTAAACATTTCCTCTGTTTCCACCATGTCAATCTCTCTATAAGTATTGTATACGTCTGAATCATGTCCACCCCGTCCATCCTCCCTTCTAATGACGTCAGGTTTAGTTCCTTCAGTCTGACTTCATCCCTCGTAGCCTTCGGGACATTGGATGATAGTCTCGATGGTGGTGATGGAGGAGCCTCTGTCTCCCTCTCCCCTTCCCTCCCTCTCCCCTTCCCTCCCTCTCCCCTCTCCAACATCTGTGTCACCCCCCCCCCTCCCCCCTCACATATCTGATCTAACTTCCACCATTTCCCCTTATTTAGTGCCTCTCCTGTCTCCCCTCTGCCCATTACATCATGTTCCCTCCCGTCCTCCTTTCCTCCCTACCCTCCAATATTTTCGTGGCCCCCAGTCCCTCTATCTATTCCATCTTCCCATTTCATCTCCCCATTCCATCTACTCCTTTTTTTTCTCTCCTGTTCCATGGATTTCTTCATCCCATCTTCCCATTTTCTGCCTGTTCCATCTCTTCCTTTGCTTTCAGCATTACATTTCATTCCATTGTCCATTGTCTCTGCATATTCCATCTTTCCATTTTCTTTCCCTAGTCCCCTTCTATATATTTATATTCCATTTTGTTCACTCTTTTACACCTACCATATTTTTCTTATTAATTACAATCATTCAAATTTTCGTCTTTATTTAATATCTTTATTAAACGTTAGATATCACCAAAAACTTTAGTTAGGGAACCTTCCCATGTTGTGGGGACTAGTTAGGGTCCTTCCCATGTTGTGGGAACTAGTTAGGGTACCTCCCCATGTTGTGGGGACTAGTTAGGGTCCTTCCCATGTTGTGGGGACTAGTTAGGGAACCTTCCCATGTTGTGGGGACTAGTTAGGGAACCTTCCCATGTTGTGGGGACTAGTTAGGGAACCTTCCCATGTTGTGGGGACTAGTTAGGGAACCTCCCCATGTTGTGGGGACTAGTTAGGGAACCTTCCCATGTTGTGGGAACTAGTTAGGGTCCTCCCCATGTTGTGGGGACTAGTTAGGGAACCTTCCCATGTTGTGGGGACTAGTTAGGGAACCTTCCCATGTTGTGGGGACTAGTTAGGGAACCTTCCCATGTTGTGGGAACTAGTTAGGGTCCTCCCCATGTTGTGGGGACTAGTTAGGGAACCTTCCCATGTTGTGGGGACTAGTTAGGGAACCTTCCCATGTTGTGGGGACTAGTTAGGGAACCTTCCCATGTTGTGGGGACTAGTTAGGGAATCTTCCCATGTTGTGGGGACTAGTTAGGGAACCTTCCCATGTTGTGGGGACTAGTTAGGGAACCTTCCCATGTTGTGGGAACTAGTTAGGGTCCTCCCCATGTTGTGGGGACTAGTTAGGGAACCTTCCCATGTTGTGGGGACTAGTTAGGGAACCTTCCCATGTTGTGGGGACTAGTTAGGGAACCTTCCCATGTTGTGGGAACTAGTTAGGGTCCTCCCCATGTTGTGGGGACTAGTTAGGGAACCTTCCCATGTTGTGGGGACTAGTTAGGGAACCTTCCCATGTTGTGGGGACTAGTTAGGGAACCTTCCCATGTTGTGGGGACTAGTTAGGGAACCTTCCCATGTTGTGGGGACTAGTTAGGGAACCTTCCCATGTTGTGGGAACTAGTTAGGGTCCTCCCCATGTTGTGGGGACTAGTTAGGGTCCTCCCCATGTTGTGGGGACTAGTTAGGGTCCTCCCCATGTTGTGGGGACTAGTTAGGGAACCTTCCCATGTTGTGGGGACTAGTTAGGGAACCTTCCCATGTTGTGGGAACTAGTTAGGGTCCTCCCCATGTTGTGGGGACTAGTTAGGGTCCTCCTCATGTTGTGGGGACTAGTTAGGGTCCTCCCCATGTTGTGGGGACTAGTTAGGGTCCTCCCCATGTTGTGGGGACTAGTTAGGGAACCTTCCCATGTTGTGGGGACTAGTTAGGGAACCTTCCCATGTTGTGGGGACTAGTTAGGGTCCTCCCCATGTTGTGGGGACTAGTTAGGGAACCTTCCCATGTTGTGGGGACTAGTTAGGGAACCTTCCCATGTTGTGGGGACTAGTTAGGGAACCTTCCCATGTTGTGGGGACTAGTTAGGGAACCTTCCCATGTTGTGGGGACTAGTTAGGGAACCTTCCCATGTTGTGGGGACTAGTTAGGGAACCTTCCCATGTTGTGGGGACTAGTTAGGGAACCTTCCCATGTTGTGGGGTCTAGTTAGGGAACCTTCCCATGTTGTGGGGACTAGTTAGGGTCCTTCCCATGTTGTGGGGACTAGTTAGGGAACCTTCCCGTGTTGTGGGGACTAGTTAAGGAACCTTCCCATGTTGTGGGGACTAGTTAGGGTCCTTCCCATGTTGTGGGGACTAGTTAAGGAACCTTCCCATGTTGTGGGGACTAGTTAGGGAACCTTCCCATGTTGTGGGGACTAGTTAGGGTCCTTCCCGTGTTGTGGGGACTAGTTAGGGAACCTTCCCATGTTGTGGGGACTAGTTAGGGTCCTTCCCGTGTTGTGGGGACTAGTTAGGGAACCTTCCCATGTTGTGGGGACTAGTTAGGGTCCTTCCCATGTTGTGGGGACTAGTTAAGGAACCTTCCCATGTTGTGGGGACTAGTTAGGGAACCTTCCCATGTTGTGGGGACTAGTTAGGGTCCTTCCCATGTTGTGGGGACTAGTTAAGGAACCTTCCCATGTTGTGGGGACTAGTTAGGGAACCTTCCCATGTTGTGGGGACTAGTTAGGGTCCTTCCCATGTTGTGGGGACTAGTTAAGGAACCTTCCCATGTTGTGGGGACTAGTTAGGGTCCTTCCCATGTTGTGGGGACTAGATAGGGAACCTTCCCATGTTGTGGGGACTAGTTAGGGTCTTCCCCATGTTGTGGGGACTAGTTAGGGTCCTCCCCATGTTGTGGGGACTAGTTAGGGTCCTTCCCGTGTTGTGGGGACTAGTTAGGGTCCTCCCCATGTTGTGGGGACTAGTTAGGGTCCTCCCCATGTTGTGGGGACTAGTTAGGGTCCTTCCCATGTTGTGGGGACTAGTTAGGGTCCTTCCCATGTTGTGGGGACTAGTTAGGGAACCTTCCCATGTTGTGGGGACTAGTTAGGGTCCTTCCCATGTTGTGGGGACTAGTTAGGGTCCTTCCCATGTTGTGGGGACTAGTTAGGGAACCTCCCCATGTTGTGGGGACTAGTTAGGGTCCTCCCCATGTTGTGGGGACTAGTTAGGGTCCTCCTCATGTTGTGGGGACTAGTTAGGGTCCTTCCCATGTTGTGGGGACTAGTTAGGGTCCTCCCCATGTTGTGGGGACTAGTTAGGGTCCTCCCCATGTTGTGGGGACTAGTTAGGGTCCTTCCCGTGTTGTGGGGACTAGTTAGGGTCCTCCCCATGTTGTGGGGACTAGTTAGGGTCCTCCCCATGTTGTGGGGACTAGTTAGGGTCCTCCCCATGTTGTGGGGGACTAGTTAGGGAACCTTCCCATGTTGTGGGGACTAGTTAGGGTCCTTCCCATGTTGTGGGGACTAGTTAGGGTTCTTCCCGTGTTGTGGGGACTAGTTAGGGTCCTCCCCATGTTGTGGGGACTAGTTAGGGAACCTTCCCATGTTGTGGGGACTAGTTAGGGAACCTTCCAATGTTATGGGGACTAGTTAGGGAACCTTCCCATGTTGTGGGGACTAGTTAGGGAACCTTCCCGTGTTGTGGGGACTAGTTAGGGAACCTTCCCATGTTGTGGGGTCTAGTTAGGGAACCTTCCCATGTTGTGGGGACTAGTTAGGGAACCTTCCCATGTTGTGGGGACTAGTTAGGGTCCCTTCCCATGTTGTGGGGACTAGTTAAGGAACCTTCCCATGTTGTGGGGACTAGTTAGGGAACCTTCCCATGTTGTGAGAACTAGTTAGGGTCCTCCCCATGTTGTGGGGACTAGTTAGGGAACCTTCCCATGTTGTGGGGTCTAGTTAGGGAACCTTCCCATGTTGTGGGGACTAGTTAGGGAACCTTCCCATGTTGTGGGGACTAGTTAGGGTCCTTCCCATGTTGTGGGGACTAGTTAGGGAACCTTCCCATGTTGTGGGGACTAGTTAGGGAACCTTCCCATGTTGTGGGGACTAGTTAGGGAACCTTCCCATGTTGTGGGGACTAGTTAGGGAACCTTCCCATGTTGTGGGGACTAGTTAGGGTCCTTCCCATGTTGTGGGGTCTAGTTAGGGAACCTTCCCATGTTGTGGGGACTAGTTAGGGAACCTTCCCATGTTGTGGGGTCTAGTTAGGGAACCTTCCCATGTTGTGGGGACTAGTTAGGGTCCTTCCCATGTTGTGGGGACTAGTTAGGGTCCTCCCCATGTTGTGGGGACTAGTTAGGGAACCTTCCCATCTTGTGGGAACTAGTTAGGGTCCTTCCCATGTTGTGGGGACTAGTTAGGGTCCTTCCCGTGTTGTGGGGACTAGTTAGGGTCCTCCCCATGTTGTGGGGACTAGTTAGGGAACCTTCCCATGTTGTGGGGACTAGTTAGGGAACCTTCCCATGTTGTGGGGACTAGTTAGGGAACCTTCCCATGTTGTGGGGACTAGTTAGGGTCCTTCCCGTGTTGTGGGGACTAGTTAGGGTCCTCCCCATGTTGTGGGGACTAGTTAGGGAACCTTCCCATGTTGTGGGGACTAGTTAGGGAACCTTCCCATGTTGTGGGGACTAGTTAGGGAACCTTCCCATGTTGTGGGGACTAGTTAGGGAACCTTCCCGTGTTGTGGGGACTAGTTAGAGAACCTTCCCATGTTGTGGGGACTAGTTAGGGAACCTTCCCATGTTGTGGGGACTAGTTAAGGAACCTTCCCATGTTGTGGGGACTAGTTAGGGAACCTTCCCATGTTGTGGGAACTAGTTAGGGTCCTCCCCATGTTGTGGGGACTAGTTAGGGAACCTTCCCATGTTGTGGGGTCTAGTTAGGGAACCTTCCCATGTTGTGGGGACTAGTTAGGGAACCTTCCCATGTTGTGGGGACTAGTTAGGGTCCTTCCCATGTTGTGGGGACTAGTTAGGGAACCTTCCCATGTTGTGGGGACTAGTTAGGGAACCTTCCCATGTTGTGGGGACTAGTTAGGGAACCTTCCCATGTTGTGGGGACTAGTTAGGGAACCTTCCCATGTTGTGGGGACTAGTTAGGGTCCTTCCCATGTTGTGGGGTCTAGTTAGGGAACCTTCCCATGTTGTGGGGACTAGTTAGGGAACCTTCCCATGTTGTGGGGTCTAGTTAGGGAACCTTCCCATGTTGTGGGGACTAGTTAGGGTCCTTCCCATGTTGTGGGGACTAGTTAGGGTCCTCCCCATGTTGTGGGGACTAGTTAGGGAACCTTCCCATGTTGTGGGGACTAGTTAGGGAACCTTCCCATGTTGTGGGAACTAGTTAGGGTCCTCCCCATGTTGTGGGGACTAGTTAGGGAACCTTCCCATGTTGTGGGGACTAGTTAGGGTCCTTCCCATGTTGTGGGGACTAGTTAGGGAACCTTCCCATGTTGTGGGGACTAGTTAAGGAACCTTCCCATGTTGTGGGGACTAGTTAGGGAACCTTCCCATGTTGTGGGGACTAGTTAGGGAACCTTCCCATGTTGTGGGGACTAGTTAGGGTCCTCCCCATGTTGTGGGGACTAGTTAGGGTCCTCCCCATGTTGTGGGGACTAGTTAGGGTCCTCCCCATGTTGTGGGGTCTAGTTAGGGAACCTTCCCATGTTGTGGGGACTAGTTAGGGTCCTTCCCATGTTGTGGGGACTAGTTAAGGAACCTTCCCATGTTGTGGGGACTAGTTAGGGAACCTTCCCATGTTGTGGGGTCTAGTTAGGGAACCTTCCCATGTTGTGGGGACTAGTTAAGGAACCTTCCCATGTTGTGGGGACTAGTTAGGGAACCTTCCCATGTTGTGGGAACTAGTTAGGGTCCTCCCCATGTTGTGGGGACTAGTTAGGGAACCTTCCCATGTTGTGGGGTCTAGTTAGGGAACCTTCCCATGTTGTGGGGACTAGTTAGGGAACCTTCCCATGTTGTGGGGACTAGTTAGGGTCCTTCCCATGTTGTGGGGACTAGTTAGGGAACCTTCCCATGTTGTGGGGACTATTTAGGGAACCTTCCCATGTTGTGGGGACTAGTTAGGGAACCTTCCCATGTTGTGGGGACTAGTTAGGGAACCTTCCCATGTTGTGGGGACTAGTTAGGGTCCTTCCCATGTTGTGGGGTCTAGTTAGGGAACCTTCCCATGTTGTGGGGACTAGTTAGGGAACCTTCCCATGTTGTGGGGTCTAGTTAGGGAACCTTCCCATGTTGTGGGGACTAGTTAGGGTCCTTCCCATGTTGTGGGGACTAGTTAGGGTCCTCCCCATGTTGTGGGGACTAGTTAGGGAACCTTTCTATGTTGTGGGGACTAGTTAGGGAACCTTCCCATGTTGTGGGAACTAGTTAGGGTCCTCCCCATGTTGTGGGGACTAGTTAGGGAACCTTCCCATGTTGTGGGGACTAGTTAGGGTCCTTCCCATGTTGTGGGGACTAGTTAGGGAACCTTCCCATGTTGTGGGGACTAGTTAAGGAACCTTCCCATGTTGTGGGGACTAGTTAGTTAACCTTCCCATGTTGTGGGGACTAGTTAGGGAACCTTCCCATGTTGTGGGGACTAGTTAGGGTCCTCCCCATGTTGTGGGGACTAGTTAGGGTCCTCCCCATGTTGTGGGGACTAGTTAGGGTCCTCCCCATGTTGTGGGGTCTAGTTAGGGAACCTTCCCATGTTGTGGGGACTAGTTAGGGTCCTTCCCATGTTGTGGGGACTAGTTAAGGAACCTTCCCATGTTGTGGGGACTAGTTAGGGAACCTTCCCATGTTGTGGGGTCTAGTTAGGGAACCTTCCCATGTTGTGGGGACTAGTTAAGGAACCTTCCCATGTTGTGGGGACTACTTAGGGAACCTTCCCATGTTGTGGGGACTAGTTAGGGTCCTTCCCATGTTGTGGGGACTAGTTAGGGAACCTTCCCATGTTGTGGGGTCTAGTTAGGGTCCTTCCCGTGTTGTGGGGACTAGTTAGGGTCCTAAGGTACAAAGATCAGGTGCCCCCAGACACCTTTCAACAGGTTTTGGAGCAATTAGCAAGATTTCAGCTTCATCTGGATGAAGCCTTGGAAGACCAGGGGAAGCATCGCAAGATTTCTAAAAGTCTTGTTTTAAAACATCTTAAAATGTATGTTAAGACCTTAGGAGACTTCAGGGGCATTAAAATGGTAAGAGGACACCGAGGGAGCAGAGCACAGACTTTGGGAGGTACGTCAAGACCTGCCTGAGAGGCTGGAGAAGCCAGGAACCACCCAGGAACCACCCAGGAACCATCCAGGAACCATCCAGGAACCACCCAGGAACCACCCAGGAACCATCCAGGAACCACCCAGGAACTATCCAGGAACCATCCAGGAACCACCCAAGAACCATCCAGGACCACCCAGGAATCACCCAGGAACAACCCAGGAATCATCCAGGAACCATCCAGGAACCACCCAGGAACCACCCAGGAACCACCCAGGAACCATCCAGGAACCATCCAGGAACCACCTAGGAACCACCCAGGAACCATCCAGGAACCACCTAGGAACCACCCGGGAACCACCTAGGAACCACCTAGGAACCACCCAGGAACCACCTAGGAACCACCTAGGAACCACCCGGGAACCACCTAGGAACCACCTAGGAACCACCCAGGAACCACCCAGGAACCACCCAGGAACCACCCAGGAACCATCCAGGAACCACCTAGGAACCACCTAGGAACCACCCAGGAACCACCCAGGAACCACCCAGGAACCACCCAGGAACCATCCAGGAACCACCCAGGAACCACCCAGGAACCACCCAGGAACCATCCAGGAACCATCCAGGAACCATCCAGGAACCACCCAGGAACCATCCAGGAACCACCTAGGAACCACCCAGGAACCACCCAGGAACCATCCAGGAACCACCCAGGAACCATCCAGGAACCACCCAGGAACCATCCAGGAACCATCCAGGAACCACCTAGGAACCACCCAGGAACCACCCAGGAACCATCCAGGAACCACCCAGGAACCACCCAGGAACCATCCAGGAACCATCCAGGAACCACCCAGGAACCATCCAGGAACCACCCAGGAACCATCCAGGAACCATCCAGGAACCATCCAGGAACCACCCAGGAACCATCCAGGAACCACCCAGGAACCACCCAGGAACCATCCAGGAACCATCCAGGAACCACCCAGGAACCATCCAGGAACCACCCAGGAACCACCCAGGAACCATCCAGGAACCACCCAGGAACCACCCAGGAACCATCCAGGAACCATCCAGGAACCACCCAGGAACCATCCAGGAACCACCCAGGAACCACCCAGGAACCATCCAGGAACCACCCAGGAACCATCCAGGAACCACCCAGGAACCATCCAGGAACCACCCAGGAACCACCTAGGAACCACCCAGGAACCACCCAGGAACCATCCAGGAACCACCCAGGAACCACCCAGGAACCATCCAGGAACCATCCAGGAACCACCCAGGAACCATCCAGGAACCATCCAGGAACCACCTAGGAACCATCCAGGAACCATCCAGGAACCACCCAGGAACCATCCAGGAACCATCCAGGAACCACCTAGGAACCACCCAGGAACCATCCAGGAACCACCCAGGAACCATCCAGGAACCACCCAGGAACCACCCAGGAACCATCCAGGAACCATCCAGGAACCATCCAGGAACCATCCAGGAACCAGGTTTTATTGAAAGTTGTATTCAACAAGTGACACAGCAACAGTTTCCTTCAACAGTCATAGTGACTGTTGAAGTGACAAACATTGTCAAACTGTGACAGTGTTGTCAAACATTGTCATAGTGACAAACATTGATACATCAAGTTTCTCCAGGTATTATTTGCCGTGTCCACAATGTGTCATCTAGTGTCTTCCGGCCACCTTACATCACTCAGGTACATTAATTATTTCGTAAAGACGTCTTGGAAGCTCTTATTGAGCTCCTCACAAACCTTCCCTTTATCAGGAATATTTTCCCCGTCTCCATAGACGGTTAGACAGTAGCTGCGTCTGGTCCTGAGCTTGTTGACGCAATGTTGTTTTCAAATTGCCTTTCAGCTTCTCTTCTGACTCTGGTGTACTCTTTTGCCTGGTGTGATGGTGGGGGAGGGTGAGGCTTGTTCCTCTTGTTCTACTTCACTGTGACTGTATCATGTATCAGTGTGTATCGTATGTGTCAGTATATATGGTGTGTCAGTGTGTGTCGTGAGGGGAAGGAGGGGGGAGAGTGAGATAGAGAGTGAGAGAGCGTGTGTGAGAGAGAAAGAAAGTGAATGAGAGAGTGAGAGAGAGAGAGATAGATAGATAGCTAGATAGATAGATGGGGGGAGGGTGTACACTACCACCCTCAGCCTATTGACAGTGGACACCCCTCAGCCTCTAAGGTATATCTTAAGATACTGATGTCAGCGGCGGGAACCTGACTGTTGTGGGACGCCAGATGCACCAGCCAGGCCACCGGACATAACAACCCTCCCACTACCTGTGCTGTGTGTGGTAACACTCCTCCCACTACCTGTGTTGTGTGGGGTACCAACCCTCCCACTACCTGTGCTGTGTGTGGTAACACTCCTCCCACTACCTGTGTTGTGTGGGGTACCAACCCTCCCACTATCTGTGTTGTGGGGTAACACCTCCCACTACCTGTGTTGACCTGATCCCCACTCTCATTACGCCCCTCTGGGCCAGTGTTGTTCCATCACAGGTGTGTGTCAGTCCTCGAGGCTTGGTGGGTCGCCCAGCAACACTGGACGCCGCGCTAATTACCGTCTTAGGTGTTGTCTGGTGTATTGCTTTGTTTATCTCGGGAGAAGGAACGGTAAAAACCTGTTCCGTCAGCGGCGTGTGTGTTCACCCCCTGGGACTCGAGCCCCTTGTAGCCCGCACTGGTGTCGGTCCTCGTGGCTGTAATTGGCAGCGGCAATGGTGTAGTGTAATGATAGCATTCCATGCTGATGCCTGTGTCTGTATCACGTGTCACTGTATCATTGGTCACCGTCATGTGTGTGTATCATATATCAGTGTGTATCATATATCAGTGTTTCGAATGTGTCAATATATATGGTGTGTCAGTGTGTGGGTGGAGTGCAAGAAGTGCTACGGGCCACGGGCTGCTACGGGCCACGGGCTGCTAGGGGGCCACGGGCTGCTACGGGCCACGGGCTGCTAGGGGGCCACGGGCTGCTACGGGCCACGAGCTGCTAGGGGGCCACGGGCTGCTACGGGCCACGGGCTGCTAGGGGGCCACGGGCTGCTAGAGGACCCGGGCTGCTAGGGGCCACGGGCTGCTAGGGGGCCACGGGCTGCTAGGGGGCCACGGGCTGCTACGGGCCACGGGCTGCTAGGGGGCCACGGGCTGCTACGGGCCACGGGCTGCTAGGGGGCCACGGGCTGCTAGGGGGCCACGGGCTGCTACGGGCCACGGGCTGCTAGGGGGCCACGGGCTGCTAGAGGACCCGGGCTGCTAGGGGCCACGGGCTGCTAGGGGGCCACGGGCTGCTAGGGGCCACGGGCTGCTAGGGCCACGGGTTGCAGGAATTTTGTATATGGTGATCATGTCTCCTCGGGTTCTTCTGTCTTCCTGCGACGTGAGGTACAGTTCTTTCAGTTTTTCCTCGTAACTCATGCCGCTTAGTTCTGGGACTAGCCTAGTGGCATACCTCTGAAGTTTTTCCAGCTTCGTCTTGTGCTTGACAAGGTACGGGCTCCATGCTGGGGCTGCATACTCCAGGATTGGTCTTACATACGTGGCATACAAGGTTCAGAAAGATTCCTTACACAGGATTCTGAAGGCAGTTCTGATGTTAGCCAGCCTCGCATACGCCGCTGATGTTATTCTTTTGGTGTGGGCTTCAGGAGACAGGTTTGGTGTGATATCAACTCCTAGACCCTTCTCTCTGTCCGTTTCATGAAGGACTTCATCTCCCATTCTGTATCCTGTGTCTGGTTTCCTATTTCCTGTGTGTGTGTGTGTGTGTGTGTGTGTGTGTGTGTGTGTGTGTGTGTGTGTGTGTGTGTGTGTGTGTAATTACCTAAGTGTAATTACCTAAGTGTAGTTACAGGATGAGAGCTACGCTCGTGGTGTCCCGTCTTCCCAGCACTCCCAGCAGCAGTGTGTGTGTGTGTGTGTGTGTGCGTGCGTGCGTGTGTACCCTCATTCTTCTCTTCACTATCTCTCCCTGCACCTCCTCCCCCCCCCTTCCATTTCCCCCTCCCACGAGGTGCATCACTGAGAGTTTTATTAAACAAGCAATTAACGTGATTTATCGAGGTGAGGAACAACTAATAATTGGGGAAGGTAACTTGGTACGGCGGTGTGGGCGTGTGTGGGGTGGGCGTGTGTGGGGTGGGCGTGTGTGGGGTGGGCGTGGGGGTGTGGGTGTGGGGGTGTGGGGGTTATCTTGAGGTTATCTTGAGATGATTTCGGGGCTTTAGTGTCCCCGCGGCCCGGTCCTCGACCAGGCCTCCACCCCCAGGAAGCAGCCCGTGACAGCTGACTAACACCCAGGTACCTATTTTACTGCTAGGTAACAGGGGCATAGGGTGAAAGAAACTCTGCCCATTGTTTCTCGCCGGCGCCTGGGATCGAACCCAGGACCACAGGATCACAAGTCCAGCGTGCTGTCCGCTCGGCCGACCGGCTCCCGAGCGGACAGGGGGTGTTTTGATGTTGGGCGTGTGTATATGGGTATTTTGTGTGGGTGTGTGTACTCACCTAATTGTATTTGCGGGGGTTGAGCTCTGGCTCTTTGATCCCGCCCCTCTACTGTCAATCAACTGGTGTACAGATTCCTGAGCCTATTGGGCTCTATCATATCTACACTTGAAACTGTGTATGGAGTCAGCCTCCACCACATCACTGCCTAATGCATTCCATATACTAACTACTCTGACACTGAAAACGTTCTTTCTAATGTCTCTGTGGCTGGGAGCCTGGGGAGGGGGGGCTGGTAGGGAGGGGGTGGGGTAGGAAGGAGAGTTTGGGGTAGGGGAACTGGGAAGGGCATGGCCTGGAGAAATAGGGGAGGGCATGGGGGTGCTGGAACAGGGAGGACCTGGGGTATGGGTTGTGGAAGAAAAAGGGCATGGGGGGGTCTGGGGTCAGGGAACATGGGGGGCGTGGTCTGGAGAGGATCTTCACTGTTTGGGGAGGTGCAGGTGATTGGTGGGGGATGGCTCTGGGGTTGGATGGTGGGAGGCTTCTGTTACAATCCTCCCTGGGGATGCTGGCCTACTGGTGGAGGGATTCCCACTCCCCTCTGAGGTTCCTGGAGACATTGAGCAGAGTCCTGTGGCTCCCATATCCCCACCCCCTCGTAGCCCCCTATAGGGGCCTCGTAGCCTGGTGGATAGCGCACAGGACTCGTAATTCTGTGGCGCGGGTTCGATTCCCGCACGAGGCAGAAACAAATGGGCAAAGTTTCTTTCACCCTGAATGCCCCTGTTACCTAGCAGTAAATAGGTACCTGGGTGTTAGTCAGCTGTCACGGGCTGCTTCCTGGGGGTGGAGGCCTGGTCGAGGACCGGGCCGCGGGGACACTAAAGCCCCGAAATCATCTCAAGATAACCTCAAGATAACCCCTTTCTCTGCGTCTCCTCCTTGCTTCTGCAGCCTTTCTTCTCTCTTTCCTCGTCATGTCCCTTTGCAGAAAGACGTCCTCGTATCCCCCTAACTTCACAAGTCTGCTCTTCTTGGTCAGAATTTTCTCCTTTGGTGCCTCATTCGAGAGCACTACCTTTATCAACCATTTCCTTTCTTTCTTCTAGATGCCCAGCCTTCTTTATGTTGGCATTAGCCTCCTCCATATCCAGTCCCTCCAAGATCTCTGTCATAGTTGCTCGGTGTGGTGAGTGGTGTGTAGTGTGTGGTGAGTGGTGTGTGGTGTGTGGTGAGTGGTGGTGAGTGGTGTGTGTGTGATGACAGCCAGGGGTGAGAGTGGCGTGTGTCGGGGTTGCTGTTGACGGACACTCGTGTCTGTGTTTGCAGTGTGTCGGACGCGTCGCAACTCTCCTGCCTCGATTCACTTATCCTTGTGAGTCTTCTTTGAGGTGCCAGTGTTGGTGGTGGAGTGTCGGGTGTCTCCAGGTGTGTGTGGGCTTACCACACACACCTGGCTCTAGTTGTCGGGCTGGTGTTCGGTGGGAGTTGGTTGCCAGGTTAGTGGGTCTTGGCAGCCCCGTAGGCAGACCCAGGCTTGTGCTTCACCTGGCCACACACCTGTTGTCAGTAATCGCTTCAACCCATGGTTACCTTTGTGTACAGCCCGGCAGTAGTGACCTTAGTGATGGTTCTCTGTGTACAGCCCGGCTGTAGTGACCTTAGTGATGGTTCTCTGTGTACAGCACGGCTGTAGTGACCTTAGTGATGGTTCTCTGTGTACAGCCCGGCAGTAGTGACCTTAGTGATGGTTCTCTGTGTACAGCCCGGCAGTAGTGACCTTAGTGATGGTTCTCTGTGTACAGCCCGGCTGTAGTGACCTTAGTGATGGTTCTCTGTGTACAGCACGGCTGTAGTGACCTTAGTGATGGTTCTCTGTGTACAGCCCGGCAGTAGTGACCTTAGTGATGGTTCTCTGTGTACAGCCCGGCAGTAGTGACCTTAGTGATGGTTCTCTGTGTACAGCCCGGCTGTAGTGACCTTAGTGATGGTTCTCTGTGTACAGCACGGCTGTAGTGACCTTAGTGATGGTTCTCTGTGTACAGCCCGGCAGTAGTGACCTTAGTGATGGTTCTCTGTGTACAGCCCGGCAGTAGTGACCTTAGTGATGGTTCTCTGTGTACAGCCCGGCTGTAGTGACCTTAGTGATGGTTCTCTGTGTACAGCCCGGCAGTAGTGACCTTAGTGATGGTTCTCTGTGTACAGCCCGGCAGTAGTGACCTTAGTGATGGTTCTCTGTGTACAGCCCGGCTGTAGTGACCTTAGTGATGGTTCTCTGTGTACAGCACGGCAGTAGTGACCTTAGTGATGGTTCTCTGTGTACAGCCCGGCAGTAGTGACCTTAGTGATGGTTCTCTGTGTACAGCCCGGCAGTAGTGACCTTAGTGATGGTTCTCTGTGTACAGCCCGGCAGTAGTGACCTTAGTGATGGTTCTCTGTGTACAGCCCGGCTGTAGTGACCTTAGTGATGGTTCTCTGTGTACAGCCCGGCAGTAGTGACCTTAGTGATGGTTCTCTGTGTACAGCCCGGCAGTAGTGACCTTAGTGATGGTTCTCTGTGTACAGCCCGGCTGTAGTGACCTTAGTGATGGTTCTCTGTGTACAGCACGGCAGTAGTGACCTTAGTGATGGTTCTCTGTGTACAGCCCGGCAGTAGTGACCTTAGTGATGGTTCTCTGTGTACAGCCCGGCAGTAGTGACCTTAGTGATGGTTCTCTGTGTACAGCCCGGCAGTAGTGACCTTAGTGATGGTTCTCTGTGTACAGCCCGGCAGTAGTGACCTTAGTGATGGTTCTCTGTGTACAGCCCGGCAGTAGTGACCTTAGTGATGGTTCTCTGTGTACAGCCCGGCAGTAGTGACCTTAGTGATGGTTCTCTGTGTACAGCCCGGCAGTAGTGACCTTAGTGATGGTTCTCTGTGTACAGCCCGGCAGTAGTGACCTTAGTGATGGTTCTCTGTGTACAGCCCGGCAGTAGTGACCTTAGTGATGGTTCTCTGTGTACAGCCCGGCAGTAGTGACCTTAGTGATGGTTCTCTGTGTACAGCCCGGCAGTAGTGACCTTAGTGATGGTTCTCTGTGTACAGCACGGCTGTAGTGACCTTAGTGATGGTTCTCTGTGTACAGCCCGGCAGTAGTGACCTTAGTGATGGTTCTCTGTGTACAGCCCGGCTGTAGTGACCTTAGTGATGGTTCTCTGTGTACAGCACGGCTGTAGTGACCTTAGTGATGGTTCTCTGTGTACAGCCCGGCAGTAGTGACCTTAGTGATGGTTCTCTGTGTACAGCACGGCTGTAGTGACCTTAGTGATGGTTCTCTGTGTACAGCCCGGCAGTAGTGACCTTAGTGATGGTTCTCTGTGTACAGCCCGGCTGTAGTGACCTTAGTGATGGTTCTCTGTGTACAGCACGGCTGTAGTGACCTTAGTGATGGTTCTCTGTGTACAGCCCGGCAGTAGTGACCTTAGTGATGGTTCTCTGTGTACAGCACGGCTGTAGTGACCTTAGTGATGGTTCTCTGTGTACAGCCCGGCAATAGTGACCTTAGTGATGGTTCTCTGTGTACAGCCCGGCTGTAGTGACCTTAGTGATGGTTCTCTGTGTACAGCCCGGCAGTAGTGACCTTAGTGATGATCCTCTGGAATATAGTTTGGGCAGAAGATGAGGTTTATAGTCTTATTATATTCATCCTTTTGTAGGCTGTATGATGCCTTGCTGTCACCTCTTCTGACATCTTGTTCCTTGTTCTTAAGAAGGTCCTTATCTGTCAACCACAGCTGGGTGGTTCTGTCGTTGCCTGGAGTCCTGCCTCGTCCCACCAAAGGTCCTTATCTGTCAACCACAGTTGGGTGGTTCTGTCGTTGCCTGGAGTCCTGCCTCGTCCCACCAAAGGTCCTTATCTGTCAACCACAGTTGGGTGGTTCTGTCGTGTTGCCTGGAGTCCTGCCTCGTCCCACCAAAGGTTCTCAACTGATACTGAGGTCTTTGTGGCTGACAGTCACGCCCACTTGGGCACTGTCAGCCCCAAAGATCTCAGTATATAGGCAAGACAACAACGTCTCTCTCTCTCTCTAGGCGATTAACAATGCACAAACAACAGGGCTCCATCAAGGAGCATATAATCTCCTCACACAACCAGACCATCACCAGAGACATCTTAACAAGCAACACTGGAGTAGTCGACAGGTACAACGACAGCAGAAGACTCGACATCAGCGAGGCGCTACACATCAAAAAGTCCAGACCAGCGATCAACAGTCAGTTAACACATAATTACAGTCTACCCACTTCAAGACCTCTAACCAACACAGGGACAATAGCAGCAAGAACATAGCCTATTAATAATGGCCTATTATTATCCATTATGATTCATCCACTTGTTCATCTTAATCACGTCCTATACCATTCACCCCAAGACAATATAAGCTCTTCCTAAATCATTATAAATTAGTCTTAGAGAGAGAGAGAGAGAGAGAGAGAGAGAGAGAGAGAGAGAGAGAGAGAGAGAGAGAGAGAGAGAGAGAGAGATGGTGCGTGCGTGCGTGCCTGTATGCATGTCAAGCAGAGGCCACAAGTGCCCTGTTGACACAACACAGACTCTGCCCTCACCAGCGCCCTGCCCACCAGCGCCCTGCCCACCAGCGCCCTGCCCACCATCCCCCCCTGCCTTCACCTGCCCTCACCATATTACACTGAATATTTCAATAGTGTTCCAAAATACTAGTGTTACCAAGTGCTACCAATAGCAAGTGTTACCGGGAGAGTTCAGTCAATCAAATGGATAGTTTAATCCAGTGTTACACCCCTCAGACTTGGCCCGCCTCTCTCAGACTTGGCCCGTCTCCCTCAGACTTGGCCCTCCTCTCTCAGACTTGGCCCGTCTCCCTCAGACTTGGCCCTCCTCTCTCAGACTTGGCCCGTCTCCCTCAGACTTGGCCCTCCTCTCTCAGACTTGGCCCGTCTCCCTCAGACTTGGCCCTCCTCTCTCAGACTTGGCCCGTCTCCCTCAGACTTGGCCCGCCTCTCTCAGACTTAGCCCGCCTCTCTCAGACTTGGCCCGCCTCTCTCAGACTTGGCCCGCCTCTCTCAGACTTGGCCCGCCTCTCTCAGACTTGGCCCGCCTCTCTCAGACTTGGCCCGCCTCTCTCAGACTTGGCCCGCCTCTCTCAGACTTGGCCCGCCTCTCTCAGACTTGGCCCGCCTCTCTCAGACTTGGCCCGCCTCTCTCAGACTTGGCCCGCCTCTCTCAGACTTGGCCCGCCTCTCTCAGACTTGGCCCGCCTCTCTCAGACTTGGCCCGCCTCTCTCAGACTTGGCCCGCCTCTCTCAGACTTGGCCCGCCTCTCTCAGACTTGGCCCTCCTCTCTCAGACTTGGCCCGTCTCCCTCAGACTTGGCCCTCCTCTCTCAGACTTGGCCCTCCTCTCTCAGACTTGGCCCTCCTCTCTCAGACTTGGCCCGTCTCCCTCAGACTTGGCCCTCCTCTCTCAGACTTGGCCCGTCTCCCTCAGACTTGGCCCTCCTCTCTCAGACTTGGCTCGTCTCCCTCAGACTTGGCCCGCCTCTCTCAGACTTAGCCCGCCTCTCTCAGACTTGGCCCGCCTCTCTCAGACTTGGCCCGCCTCTCTCAGACTTGGCCCGCCTCTCTCAGACTTGGCCCTCCTTCACTCGTACAAGTTACACATCAGAACATGACTTCTAATGTATTCATTATTCTGATTGCGGAGTCGCCCGGGAGGCCTCGGTGTTGGGTGCATTAATTGTTGCTACGTGTTGTATGTCAGTGCTGTAGCTCAACTTAATAGCCATTTAATCTGAAGTACAATGTTACATGCCCCTAGAACGCCACAGTGTGCTGTAGTACAGTGTTACATTCCCCCCAGGACGCAAGTGTACTGCTGTACAGGGCTACATTCCCCCCAGGACGCAAGTGTACTGCTGTACAGGACTACATACCCCAGGACGCAAGTGTACTGCTGTACAGGGCTACATTCCCCCCAGGACGCAAGTGTACTGCTGTACAGGGCTACATTCCCCCCAGGACGCAAGTGTACTGCTGTACAGGGCTACATTCCCCCCAGGACGCAAGTGTACTGCTGTACAGGACTACATACCCCAGGACGCAAGTGTACTGCTGTACAGGACTACATACCCCAGGACGCAAGTGTACTGCTGTACAGGACTACATACCCCAGGACGCAAGTGTACTGCTGTACAGGACTACATACCCCAGGACGCAAGTGTACTGCTGTACAGAACTACATACCCCAGGACGCAAGTGTACTGCTGTACAGGACTACATACCCCAGGACGCAAGTGTACTGCTGTACAGGACTACATACCCCAGGACGCAAGTGTACTGCTGTACAGGACTACATACCCCAGGACGCAAGTGTACTGCTGTACAGGACTACATACCCCAGGACGCAAGTGTACTGCTGTACAGGACTACATACCCCAGGACGCAAGTGTACTGCTGTACAGGACTACATACCCCAGGACGCAAGTGTACTGCTGTACAGGACTACATACCCCAGGACGCAAGTGTACTGCTGTACAGGACTACATACCCCAGGACGCAAGTGTACTGCTGTACAGGACTACATACCCCAGGACGCAAGTGTACTGCTGTACAGGACTACATACCCCAGGACGCAAGTGTACTGCTGTACAGGACTACATACCCCAGGACGCAAGTGTACTGCTGTACAGGACTACATACCCCAGGGCGCAAGTGTACTGCTGTACAGGACTACATACCCCAGGACGCAAGTGTACTGCTGTACAGGACTACATACCCCAGGGCGCAAGTGTACTGCTGTACAGGGCTACATACCCCAGGACGCAAGTGTACTGCTGTACTGGACTACATACCCCAGGACGCAAGTGTACTGCTGTACAGGACTACATACCCCAGGACGCAAGTGTACTGCTGTACAGGGCTACACACCCCAGGACGCATCAGTGTGCTACACTCGCAGGCTGACGCCATCACGTGGTGTGAATGGTGTGATAATATTGCTTTTGTGGGGAGGAATAATGTGCTATATTAGGCATTAAATTTCTGTCCTCGGAACCGGAGCTGTGTTGGACTGACCCACGGGGGGGGGGGGGTGGGAGGGGTGTACTGGTGTGTCCTCGGTACTGGGGCTGTGTTGAGGAGATACACCTCTATAGGGGTGTTCCAGGGATGTATCAAGCTATAGTATAGAGCTGTATAGAGGTGTAAGTGTGCACCAGGGGTGTTAGGAGCTGGGGAGGTTTACCAGAAGAGTGGTGTATGGTACACTAGGGTCTACTAAAAGCCGTACTTGAGGTGTACCATGGGTGTGAGGGCTCGTGTGGTGTACCAGAGTGTGTACCGTACTCTAGCAACTGGTCAAGCTGGGGGATCACTTTAGTCCAACAAAGAAATTAATATTTTACTGTAACTGAAGAAGTCTTACTAAAGTTTTTTGCTTGATTTTATCCTTTTCTGACTTTGATGAAGGAGTTTGATGGCCTAACATGTCGCCCTTGGTCAATTAAAGTTATTAAATGGTACAGGTGAAATACTCAGGAGAGAAACACAAATTGTTGTTAATTGTTTCACTCTAAACTGTTAATTATTAATTGAATTAATTATAATTGAATTGTTACATATTAAATAGTGTTGAATATCTGAGGAAGGAGTCCTTTCAGGAGGGTGTATTGTTGTGTTTTGTAGTGAAAAGCCATTGGTGGGTGGCAGTGGGCCCCATACCCATGCTGTGGGTGGTAGTGGGCCCCATACCCATGCTGTGGGTGGTAGTGGGCCCCATACCCATGCTGTGGGTGGTAGTGTACCCCATACCCATGCTGTGGGTGGTAGTGGGCCCCATACCCATGCTGTGGGTGGTAGTGGGCCCCATACCCATGCTGTGGGTGGTAGTGTACCCCATACCCATGCTGTGGGTGGTAGTGGGCCCCATACCCATGCTGTGGGTGGTAGTGGGCCCCATACCCATGCTGTGGGTGGTAGTGGGCCCCATACCCATGCTGTGGGTGGTAGTGGGCCCCATACCCATGCTGTGGGTGGTAGTGGGCCCCATACCCATGCTGTGGGTGGTAGTGGGCCCCATACCCATGCTGTGGGTGGTAGTGGACCCCATACCCATGCTGTGGGTGGTAGTGGGCCCCATACCCATGCTGTGGGTGGTAGTGGGCCCCATACCCATGCTGTGGGTGGTAGTGGGCCCCATACCCATGCTGTGGGTGGTAGTGGGCCCCATACCCATGCTGTGGGTGGTAGTGGGCCCCATACCCATGCTGTGGGTGGTAGTGGGCCCCATACCCATGCTGTGGGTGGTAGTGGGCCCCATACCCATGCTGTGGGTGGTAGTGGGCCCCATACCCATGCTGTGGGTGGTAGTGGGCCCCATACCCATGCTGTGGGTGGTAGTGGACCCCATACCCATGCTGTGGGTGGTAGTGGGCCCCATACCCATGCTGTGGGTGGTAGTGGGCCCCATACCCATGCTGTGGGTGGTAGTGGGCCCCATACCCATGCTGTGGGTGGTAGTGGGCCCCATACCCATGCTGTGGGTGGTAGTGGGCCCCATACCCATGCTGTGGGTGGTAGTGGGCCCCATACCCATGCTGTGGGTGGTAGTGGGCCCCATACCCATGCTGTGGGTGGCAGTGGACCCCATACCCATGCTGTGGGTTGTAGTGGGCCCCATACCCAAGCTGTGGGTGGTAGTGGGCCCCATACCCATGCTGTGGGTGGTAGTGGGCCCCATACCCATGCTGTGGGTGGCAGTGGACCCCATACCCATGCTGTGGGTTGTAGTGGGCCCCATACCCAAGCTGTGGGTGGCAGTGGACCCCATACCCATGCTGTGGGTGGCAGTGGGCCCCATACCCATGCTGTGGGTTGTAGTGGGCCCCATACCCATGCTGTGGGTGGTAGTGGGCCCCATACCCATGCTGTGGGTTGTAGTGGGCCCCATACCCATGCTGTGGGTGGTAGTGGGCCCCATACCCATGCTGTGGGTTGTAGTGGGCCCCATACCCATGCTGTGGGTGGTAGTGGGCCCCATACCCATGCTGTGGGTTGTAGTGGGCCCCATACCCATGCTGTGGGTGGTAGTGGGCCCCATACCCATGCTGTGGGTGGTGGTGGGCCCCATACCCATACTGTGGGTGGCAGTGGAAAAGATGGAAGCCACATAATGGGCTCAGGAACTGAACCCAATGTATATATTATCAAGAAAGAGAGAGAAGGGTTTAGCAATTCTGTCTTGAGATAAATAATATCTCCCGGCCAGGCTACAAAATAAAAGTTGTTATATAAAATTAAGATGCTGCGCTCTATTTCCTGGGCAACAGGAAAATTTATCAGCAGAAAATTTAAAAAGATTCTTTGATCGAAAGTTAAACTTGAAAATTAAAATAAAAAATTTAAATTAAGTACTGTTTTTATTTCTTAATTTCTTTCCATTATTTGTCAATCATAGGCTATACCCGCTCGACACCACAGTATACCCGCTCGACACCACAGTATACCCGCTCGACACCACAGTATACCCGCTCTACACCACAGTATACCCGCTCTACACCACAATATACCCGCTCCACACACCACAGTATACCCGCTCTACACCACAATATACCCGCTCCACACACCACAGTATACCCGCACTACACCACAATATACCCGCTCCACACACCACAGTATACCCGCTCTACACCACAATATACCCGCTCCACACACCACAGTATACCCGCACTACACCACAATATACCCGCTCCACACACCACAGTATACCCGCACTACACCACAATATACCCGCTCCACACACCACAGTATACCCGCACTACACACAATATACCCGCTCTACACCACAATATACCCGCTCCACACACCACAGTATACCCGCTCTACACACAATATACCCGCTCTACACAACTCCAAAAAAGCAATTACGTCAAAACAAGCCATTTTAAACACACTTGCTTATAAGAGTTGTTCCCAGAGGACACTTCCCGCGGGCTTTTGCAAAGTAGACGAGTCATTCATCCATTGGTGAATTCACACGACCGAAATAGCTCCGTGGAAGTCAACGGCCGAAATAGCTAGATGGTTAAATCGGTGAATTCAAACAACCCAATTAGGCCGGTGCTTCGTTGTTCTGTCATTTATGAAGAGAGTTCTTTCATGAGTGATACATTATGTGGAGGGCCAGCCTCCAGGAACAAGGGGACACATGGTACACGAACACGGGGACACATGGTTCACGAACAAGGGGACACATGGTACACGAACAAGGGGACACATGGACACATAGAACACACAGACACATTAGTAAGACTGTGAGTGTGATGACAGTGGACACAGTAAGAAGCCAGATGATGGAGGCAGACAGACTCCTTAACGACCTTACACGTGACAGACCAATTGGCCCAGGAATGTCTTCACCAGGGACAGCCTCGGCCGAGCCTCGGCTTCTCCTCGGCCGAGCGGACAGCACGCTGGACTTGTGATCCTGTGGTCCTGGGTTCGATCCCAGGCGCCGGCGAGAAACAATGGGCAGAGTTTCTTTCACCCTATGCCCCTGTTACCTAGCATTAAAATAGATACCTGGTTCAGCTGTCACGGGCTGCTTCCTGGGGGTGGAGGCCTGGTCGAGGACTGGGCCGCGGGGGCCGCGGGGACACTAAAAAGCCCCGAAATCATCTCAAGATAACCAGTCGCCTGAGGGCTGAGACGGGATCCAACTACCGTACACTAATGATGTAGAGGTGTACACTAGTGGTGAACATGGGGGGGGGGGTGTTCCAGGCACTAGGGTGGTGGTGGGGGGAGGTGTTCCAGGCACTAGGGTGGTGGCGGGGGGAGGTGTTCCAGGCACTAGGGTGGTGGTGGGGGGAGGTGTTCCAGGCACTAGGGTGGTGGCGGGGGGGAGGTGTTCCAGGCACTAGGGTGGTGGTGGGGGGAGGTGTTCCAGGCACTAGGGTGGTGGCGGGGGGGGGTGTTCCAGGCACTAGGGTGGTGGTGGGGGGAGGTGTTCCAGGCACTAGGGTGGTGGCGGGGGGAGGTGTTCCAGGCACTAGGGTGGTGGCGGGGGGAGGTGTTCCAGGCACTAGGGTGGTGGCGGGGGGAGGTGTTCCAGGCACTAGGGTGGTGGCGGGGGGGGGGGTGTTCCAGGCACTAGGGTGGTGGTGGGGGGAGGTGTTCCAGGCACTAGGGTGGTGGCGGGGGGAGGTGTTCCAGGCACTAGGGTGGTGGTGGGGGGAGGTGTTCCAGGCACTAGGGTGGTGGCGGGGGGAGGTGTTCCAGGCACTAGGGTGGTGGTGGGGGGAGGTGTTCCAGGCACTAGGGTGGTGGCGGGGGGAGGTGTTCCAGGCACTAGGGTGGTGGTGGGGGGAGGTGTTCCAGGCACTAGGGTGGTGGTGGGGGGAGGTGTTCCAGTCACTAGGGTGGTGGCGGGGGGAGGTGTTCCAGGCACTAGGGTGGTGGTGGGGGGAGGTGTTCCAGGCACTAGGGTGGTGGCGGGGGGAGGTGTTCCAGGCACTAGGGTGGTGGTGGGGGGAGGTGTTCCAGGCACTAGGGTGGTGGTGGGGGGAGGTGTTCCAGGCACTAGGGTGGTGGTGGGGGGAGGTGTTCCAGGCACTAGGGTGGTGGTGGGGGGAGGTGTTCCAGGCACTAGGGTGGTGGTGGGGGGAGGTGTTCCAGGCACTAGGGTGGTGGTGGGGGGAGGTGTTCCAGGCACTAGGGTGGTGTTCCAAGCACTAGGGTGGTGGGGGGGGGAGGGGTGTTCCAGGCACTAGGGTGGTGGGGGGTGGTGTTCCAAGCACTAGGGTGGTGGGGGGGGAGGGGTGTTCCAGGCACTAGGGTGGTGGTGGGGGGAGGTGTTCCAGGCACTAGGGTGGTGGGGGGTGGTGTTCCAAGCACTAGGGTGGTGGGGGGGGAGGTGTTCCAGGCACTAGGGTGGTGGCGGGGGGAGGTGTTCCAGGCACTAGGGTGGTGGTGGGGGGAGGTGTTCCAGGCACTAGGGTGGTGGGGGGTGGTGTTCCAAGCACTAGGGTGGTGGGGGGGGGAGATGTTCCAGGCACTAGGGTGGTGGTGGGGGGTGTGTTTCCAGGCACTAGGGTGGTGGTGGGGGGAGGTGTTCCAGGCACTAGGGTGGTGTTCCAAGCACTAGGGTGGTGGTGGGGGGAGGTGTTCCAGGCACTAGGGTGGT
Organism: Procambarus clarkii; assembly: GCF_040958095.1. Taxonomy (NCBI): domain Eukaryota; kingdom Metazoa; phylum Arthropoda; class Malacostraca; order Decapoda; family Cambaridae; genus Procambarus; species Procambarus clarkii. The sequence continues at coordinate 47,607,237 of NC_091166.1, read as the reverse complement.
GGGGGGGGGAGGGGTGTTCCAAGCACTAGGGTGGTGGTGGGGGGGAGGTGTTCCAGGCACTAGGGTGGTGGGGGGGGAGGGGTGTTCCAAGCACTAGGGTGGTGGTGGGGGGAGGTGTTCCAGGCACTAGGGTGGTGTTCCAAGCACTAGGGTGGTGGTGGGGGGGTGGGTGTTCCAGGCACTAGGGTGGTGGCGGGGGGAGGGGTGTTCCAGGCACTAGGGTGGGGGGGGGGGTGGTGTTCCAAGCACTAGGGTGGTGGGGGGGGGGGAGGGGTGTTCCAGGCACTAGACCATTCTCTAGTTACCGACGCCAAGATTGTCACCAAGGCAATACATTTACTTGTTTGAGCCTTGTCAATAAATGGTAATTAGCTGCTGCAAGGGAATTTTAAATCCCAATAATCGTTACAAATTACCAGAAAATCTTTGCATCAAGTGTGTTAGGGTTTAGCTGGAGTAGACGAGGGCTCCGTACGGTATATGTGAGAAGCAAGAGGCGGAGAACGACGTCCACAGCGCCTCCGATGGGTAAAGATGAGTAAAGATGGGTAAAGATGGGTAATGAAAGATGAAGAAGCTCGCTTTAATACCAGTGAGCGCTGACGTTTGTAACACTGGTGGCGCGGCCCAGCTGTTGGCCTGACTCCAGTGCGTCTGCGCTGGCAACACTGCCCGGAAACTAGCTTATATTTTCGCGATATATCCTTATTAATCTTATATATTACTGAAGAGACAAATTCTAATATACAAATACTAAACTTCCAATACATATATGCCAAAGATATACTCTTGACGGCTCCGTTAGGCCATCAGACATGATGTGGATATTTAGCGGGTGATAATTTTGGCGATACTGGGGGTGAGTGGGGCTAAGGTGTCCACAAGTGAACTGTCCTTCACCCGGGGTGGACCCTCGCTCTCCCCTCCCTGGCCACCGCTCCGGCCAGTCCTATTGTGCTGCCAATAATGTTATTAATACAGTGAATACCAGTGATCACAATTATATCAGAGTCATTACAGGATTTCCCCCTAGTCCTTTTCGTTTTATTGAGGGGGAAGAAAAGGTGTTTATTAAAAGATTTGTGTAGCAGATAGCGATTTTGTTGGTGCTAAACTGGGTGTCGGGCCGCCTCGTCGCCTGCGTTATATAGTTCCTGGCGTCACACATCTGTTTGACGTGTGTGTGTGAGTGTGAGTGTGTGACCTGGGGCGTGTAATGCCTTAGTGGACGACGGTCGCTACTGGATATACCATGGATGTCTCCCTCCTCCTTCTCCTCTACCCCTCCTACTGAACACTCAAGGTAAGTCTCCACACACACTGCTCCTCTACCCCAGTGGTAGTGTGTGTCCTGGGCTGGTAGTGTATGTGTCCTGGGGCTGGTAGTGTGTGTCTCTCCTGGGGCTGGTAGTGTGTGTCTCTCCTGGGGCTGGTAGTGTGTGTCTCTCCTGGGGCTGGTAGTGTGTCTCTCCTGGGGCTGGTAGTGTGTGTCTCTCCTGGGGCTGGTAGTGTGTGTCTCTCCTGGGGCTGGTAGTGTGTGTCTCTCCTGGGGCTGGTAGTGTGTGTCTTGGGGCTGGTAGTGTATGTCCTGGGGCTGGTAGTGTGTCTCCTGGGGGTGGTAGTGTGTCTCCTGGGGGGTGGTAGTGTGTCTCTCCTGGGGCTGGTAGTGTGTCCTGGGCTGGTAGTGTGTGTTTCCTGGGGCTGGTAGTGTGTGTGTCCTGGGGCTGGTAGTGTGTGTGTGTCCTGGGGCTGGTAGTGTGTGTGTGTCCTGGGGCTGGTAGTGTGTGTGTGTCCTGGGGCTGGTAGTGTGTGTGTGTCCTGGGGCTGGTAGTGTGTGTATCCTGGGCTGGTAGTGTGTGTGTGTCCTGGGGCTGGTAGTGTGTGTGTGTCCTGGGGCTGGTAGTGTGTGTGTGTCCTGGGGCTGGTAGTGTGTGTGTGTCCTGGGGCTGGTAGTGTGTGTCCAGGGCTGGTAGTGTGTGTGTGTATCCAGGGCTGGTAGTGTGTGTCCTGGGGCTGGTAGTGTGTGTGTGCCCTGGGGCTGGTAGTGTGTGTGTGTGCCCTGGGGCTGGTAGTGTGTGTCCTGGGCTGGTAGTGTGTGTGTGTCCTGGGGCTGGTAGTGTGTGTGTGTGTCCAGGGCTGGTAGTGTGTGTGTGTGTCCAGGGCTGGTAGTGTGTGTGTGTGTGTGTGTCCAGGGCTGGTAGTGTGTGTCCTGGGCTGGTAGTGTGTGTGTGTCCTGGGGCTGGTAGTGTGTGTGTGTGTCCTGGGGCTGGTAGTGTGTGTGTGTGTCCTGGGGCTGGTAGTGTGTGTGTGTGTCCTGGGGCTGGTAGTGTGTGTGTGTGTCCAGGGCTGGTAGTGTGTGTGTGTGTGTGTCCAGGGCTGGTAGTGTGTGTGTGTGTGTGTGTCCAGGGCTGGTAGTGTGTGTGTGTGTCCAGGGCTGGTAGTGTGTGTGTGTGTCCAGGGCTGGTAGTGTGTGTGTGTGTCCAGGGCTGGTAGTGTGTGTGTGTGTCCAGGGCTGGTAGTGTGTGTGTGTCCTGGGCTGGTAGTGTGTGTCCTGGGGCTGGTAGTGTGTGTGTGTGTCCAGGGCTGGTAGTGTGTGTGTGTGTGTCCAGGGCTGGTAGTGTGTGTGTGTCCTGGGCTGGTAGTGTGTGTGTGTCCTGGGGCTGGTAGTGTGTGTCCAGGGCTGGTAGTGTGTGTGTGTGTCCAGGGCTGGTAGTGTGTGTGTCCTGGGGCTGGTAGTGTGTGTGTGTCCTGGGTTGGTAGTGTGTGTGTGTCCTGGGCTGGTAGTGTGTGTGTGTCCTGGGGCTGGTAGTGTGTGTGTGTGTCCAGGGCTGGTAGTGTGTGTGTGTGTGTGTCCAGGGCTGGTAGTGTGTGTGTGTGTGTGTCCAGGGCTGGTAGTGTGTGTGTGTGTGTGTGTCCAGGGCTGGTAGTGTGTGTGTGTGTGTGTGTCCAGGGCTGGTAGTGTGTGTGTGTGTCCAGGGCTGGTAGTGTGTGTGTGTGTGTGTGTGTCCAGGGCTGGTAGTGTGTGTGTGTGTGTGTCCAGGGCTAGTAGTGTGTGTGTGTGTGTGTCCAGGGCTGGTAGTGTGTGTGTGTGTGTGTGTCCAGGGCTGGTAGTGTGTGTGTGTGTGTGTCCAGGGCTGGTAGTGTGTGTGTGTGTGTGTGTCCAGGGCTGGTAGTGTGTGTGTGTGTGTGTCCAGGGCTGGTAGTGTGTGTGTGTGTGTGTCCAGGGCTGGTAGTGTGTGTGTGTGTGTGTCCTGGGTTGGTAGCTCATACCACTCAGCATGGGTACTCAGATAAGGGAAACATAGGATTAAGGACTTGTCCGCAACGCTATGCGGTTAATTAGTGGCAGTATAAGAATGTAACAACAATTGTGTGTATATATATATATATATATATATATATATATTTATATATATATATATATATATATATATATATATATATATATATATATATATATATATATAAAATGTGTGTGTTCAGTGAGGATCCACAAGGTCTTCTCTGAGTACTCTTTATTTACTTCTCCGAGGCTATGGGTCCCTATAATATATATATATTATATAATATAAAAAAGGTCTTGTGGCATCCCTATGAACCTTGTGTGGGTGTGTAGAGTTGGGCGGGAGAGTAAACACTCTCACCCTCCACAAGGTCTTCCATCGATTTTTCAAGGTTGACATTTTGTCTGTGTTTCAAACTGCGTTGTATGTGTGTGGTTTAGTTAATTGTTGTATGTGTGTGGTTTAGTTAATTGTTGTATGTGTGTGGTTTAGTTAATTGTTGTATGTGTGTTGTTTAGTTAATTGTTGTATGTGTGTGGTTTAGTTAATTGTTGTATGTGTGTGGTTTAGTTAATTGTTGTATGTGTGTGGTTTAGTTAATTGTTGTATGTGTGTGGTTTAGTTAATTGTTGTATGTGTGTGGTTTAGTTAATTGTTGTATGTGTGTGGTTTAGTTAATTGTTGTATGTGTGTGGTTTAGTTAATTGTTGTATGTGTGTGGTTTAGTTAATTGTTGTATGTGTGTGGTTTAGTTAATTGTTGTATGTGTGTGGTTTAGTTAATTGTTGTATGTGTGTGGTTTAGTTAATTGTTGTATGTGTGTGGTTTAGTTAATTGTTGTATGTGTGTGGTTTAGTAAATTGTTGTATTGTAGTGTACACTTAGTGCCAGCATTACTCTCCCCGTGCTGCAACGTTCACTCCTCGCCTCATTGTAAACTGTAAACCGTCATTGTAAAACGTTCTCTTATTGCAATTTACAAACGTGTCATTATATTATGTAAAATGATAAGGTTTAAAGCGGATTATAAGCATGTTAGTTGGTCTATAAGCCTCTAGGTGCGTTACACAATTGTTCATAGATTAGGCTGCTTTGTCGGATGTTTAGCCTCGCGTGTATGGAACCTGTCATTCCCACGTGTAGGCCTAAACGTCGCGCATTCCCACATGTAGGCCTAAATGTCGTGCATTCCCACGTGTAGGCCTAAATGTCGCGCATTTCCACATGTAGGCCTAAATGTCGTGCATTCCCACGTGTAGGCCTAAATGTCGTGCATTCCCACATGTAGGCCTAAACGTCCCCGGCCAGGTCTCCTTGTTGCTGGACTGGTCAACCTGGCTGTTGGACGCGGCTGCTCGCAGCCTGACGTGTGAATCACAGCCTGGTTGATCAGGTATCACCCAGGGTAATGTAATGTTTTATTGTTGGCGCTGGTGGCGGCTAGTTTATTGTGCACCCCATACTGCTGTGTGGGGTAGTTTATTGTGCACCCCATACTGCTCTGTGGGGTAGTTTATTGTGCACCCCATACTGCTCTGTGGGGTAGTTTATTGTGCACCCCATACTGCTGTGTGGGGTAGTTTATTGTGCACCCCATACTGCTGTGTGGGGTAGTTTATTGTGCACCCCATACTGCTGTGTGGGGTAGTTTCTTGTGCACCCCATACTGCTGTGTGGGGTAGTTTCTTGTGCACCCCATACTGCTGTGTGGGGTAGTTTATTGTGCACCCCATACTGCTGTGTGGGGTAGTTTCTTGTGCACCCCATACTGCTGTGTGGGGTAGTTTATTGTGCACCCCATACTGCTGTGTGGGGTAGTTTATTGTGCACCCCATACTGCTGTGTGGGGTAGTTTATTGTGCACCCCATACTGCTGTGTGGGGTAGTTTATTGTGCACCCCATACTGCTGTGTGGGGTAGTTTATTGTGCACACCATACTGCTGTGTGGGGTAGTTTCTTGTGCACCCCATACTGCTGTGTGGGGGTAGTTTATTGTTTACACAACCCAGGACAACATGAACTTAGAGCGGGAAGATCCTGTTTGTCAGTTACTCAACCACTATGATAATATCACAGAAGCTTGAGAAGAAAAACAAAATGCAGACGTTGTATTCACAGACTTTGCAAAGTCATTCGTCAAATGTGACCAGGGAGTGATAGCACACAAAATGAGGTCAATAAAAATGAGAGGTAAAGTAGGGCTGTTGGATCAACTTCTTGTCGAAGAGAATGCAAGGAGTAACTGTCAATCAAACACAATCAAGTCCAAGCACAGTGAAAAGCTCTGTACCACAGGACACTGTCTTTGCACCACTGATGTTTCTCATTCCCATGACAGATATAGACAAGAATACTAGTCACAGATTTGTGTCATCATTTGCAGATGATACAAAAATCAGCATGAAAATTACTTTTGTTTAAGACATTGAAAACTACAAGCTGATATCAATCTAGTCTCCGATAGTGCAACGGAGAGTAACATGAGGTTTATCAGTGACAAGTTCCAGGTACTTAATGGTGGGAATGAAGTGCTTATGGCTTAAACAACGGAGAGTAACAGGAGGTTTATCAGTGACAAGTTCCAGGTACTTAATGGTGGGAATGAAGTGCTTATGGCTTAAACAACGGAGAGTAACAGGAGGTTTATCAGTGACAAGTTCCAGGTACTTAATGGTGGGAATGAAGTGCTTATGGCTTAAACAAAATACAAGGCACAAGTGCCTTGTATTTTGTTTAGATGTGTTTTTTTTAAAGTTTTCGTTTAAATTTGTCTGGTCTGCTGGCCCCGCACTCTGTGTCCGGTCTGCTGGCCCCGCACTTTGTGTCCGGTCTGCTGGCCCCGCACTCTGTGTCCGGTCTGCTGGCCCCGCACTTTGTGTCCGGTCTGCTGGCCCCGCACTTTGTGTCTGGTCTGCTGGCCCCGCACTCTGTGTCCGGTCTGCTGGCCCCGCACTTTGTGTCCGGTCTGCTGGCCCCGCACTTTGTGTCTGGTCTGCTGGCCCCGCACTCTGTGTCCGGTCTGCTGGCCCCGCACTTTGTGTCCGGTCTGCTGGCCCCGCACTTTGTGTCTGGTCTGCTGGCCCCGCACTCTGTGTCCGGTCTGCTGGCCCCGCACTTTGTGTCCGGTCTGCTGGCCCCGCACTTTGTGTCTGGTCTGCTGGCCCCGCACTTTGTGTCTGGTCTGCTGGCCCCGCACTCTGTGTCCGGTCTGCTGGCCCCGCACTCTGTGTCCGGTCTGCTGGCCCCGCACTTTGTGTCTGGTCTGCTGGCCCCCCACTTTGTGTCTGGTCTGCTGGCCCCGCACTTTGTGTCCGGTCTGCTGGCCCCGCACTTTGTGTCCGGTCTGCTGGCCCCGCACTTTGTGTCCGGTCTGCTGGCCCCGCACTTTGTGTCCGGTCTGCTGGCCCCGCACTTTGTGTCCGGTCTGCTGGCCCCCCACTTTGTGTCCGGTCTGCTGGCCCCGCACTTTGTGTCCGGTCTGCTGGCCCCGCACTTTGTGTCCGGTCTGCTGGCCCCGCACTTTGTGTCCGGTCTGCTGGCCCCGCACTTTGTGTCCGGTCTGCTGGCCCCCCACTTTGTGTCCGGTCTGCTGGCCCCCCACTTTGTGTCCGGTCTGCTGGCCCCGCACTCTGTGTCCGGTCTGCTGGCCCCCTACTATGTGTCTGGTGGTCTGCTGGCCCCGCAGTTTGTGTCCGGTCTGCTGGCCCCCTACTTTGTGTCTGGTGGTCTGCTGGCCCCCTACTTTGTGTCTGGTGGTCTGCTGGCCCCCTACTTTGTGTCTGGTGGTCTGCTCACACAACGCCACACCATCACACGGAGGGTGTGTCTGGCTGTTGTGTAATGTGTGTGTGTGTGTGTGTAGGAACTGGGTCATGATCTCATACATTGTGTCACTGTGTCCACTCTTTAGAGCCTCCACACCTGCCGGTATCAGGTACCTGGAGCCTCCACACCTGCCGGTATCAGGTACCTGGAGCCTCCACACCTGCCGGCACACTAAGCTGCCATGATTGAGGAAAGATGCAGAGGTTTCGTATGTAACCAAATTCTTGATTATTCCTGTCTGCCTTCCTTGTGTTGGATGTGGGAATCAATGTCACCGCGGCGCGGTTTCTGACCAGGTCTCCTGATTGGTGGACTGGTCAACCAGGCTGTTGGACGCCGCTGCTCGCAGACTGACGAATGAATCTCAGTTTGATTGGTCGGGTATCCTTTGGAGGTGATTATCAAGGTCTTTTTTAACAATTGAGATGTTGGCTTGTTAGGCCCCTTGTGCTTAACGGGCGAGTGTTGAAAAGTCTTGGGCCCTTAATGTTGATACAAAAAATATGTTGCAATTAGTGTATCCGGTGTTGCATGCATCTGGTATCCTTAAGGTAAACCGGAATCCTTAAGGTAAACCGGGATCCTTAAGGTAAACCGGGATCCTTAAGGTAAACTCTCGCTACGCTCGTTAATCTCCTCTTACTCTCAGTAGGTAGCTGCTGCCTCATCTCCCCTTCCTGTCTGTTCCCCAACCACTTGGGCTGGACGGTAGAGCGACGATCTCGCTCTAATCAGGTCGACGTTCAATCCCCGACCGTCCAAGTGGTTGGGCACCATTCCTTTCCTCCTGTTCCCCAGTCTCAAAATCCTTATCTTGGCCCCTTCCCAGTGCTATATAGTCGTAATGGTTTGGCGCTTTCCTCTGATAATTTCATTTCCTTATTCGTGTTCCATCCGTGCTAAGTAGTTTCTCTGTCTACCCTGACAATTTCTCTGAAAATTTTGTAGGTGTAGATCATGTCTCTCCGTACTCTTCTGTCTTCCAGTGCGGGTTCCGGTTCGTGCGTGTGTGTGTACTCACCTATATGTGTGTGTGTGTGTGTGTGTGTGTGTGTGTGTGTGTGTGTGTGTGTGTGTGTGCGCGTGTGCGTGTGCGTGTGCGTGTGCGCGCGCGTGTGTGTGTGTGTACCAGTTATTTTTGTTTTGACCGGTTAGTTTTTTAGTGTGGATGTTGATCGCATTTCCATCACTTGAATAGTGGAGGAGCACCAGAGTTCTTGTGCCCGCGGGAGGGGGATCGAACCCCGGCTGAGCGCGCCACACTGGGCTCAACTCTGTCTACAGTCTCACCAGAGAAGAGCTCCATAGATCCCATTGTTATAATGCCAGTCTTGCTTTGTTTCTGGGCCAAGGGGGGGGGGGGGTGTCCACTCCCCATCATCCTCCTTCCTCTCTCTCTCTCTCCCTCCCCTCTTCTTTCCATAACGGGCCAAACCTGCCTCACTTCCTCTGGGAGGGATGCACTCACCCTCACTACTCCCCTCTCAACCCCTCCCGAGGGTAACTCTCACTCCCACTACCACCCTCACTTCCCTTTCCTCGGAGGGGGATTACCATCCCCCCCCCCCCTCTCAACCCTCTCGCATTATTTTCCCCCTGTGAATGAGGGGGAGATGCTTAGGAGGGGGAGTGAGGGGTCGTTACTGGCGTCCCCTCACACACCCATATATATATATATATATATATATATATATATATATATATATATATATATGGAAAAAAGAAGTGTAGGGGTTCGACAGTCCTCCCAGTGGCTGGTGTCAATGCCTATCATATTTAATAAAAAAAAAGATGACTGCGTAGCTGTTGTGTCCTGCGGCAAAGTAAGGCAAAACAAATAGTATGAACAATGAAACTTTAATTAAATTTAAAACAAATTAAGAATAAGACAATTCCTTGGCTATGTACAGTGCAAACTCATAAGATTAAAAAAATAACAATATAATGATGACGTTACTTTAAAATGGATAAAGACAAAATGAAATTAACAAAAATTGAATTAAATTTGCTGAGAATAAAGCGCTGGCTGAGAACATCCACTAGACAGAGCGTATATCAGATGGTTGTTTCAGCTTGAGAGCACAGAATATTCTGACTCCAATGGCTGGTACTGGCCCAGACATCGGCTAGGTAGATGGCGCTGAGGTGCAGAAGTGCAGTGGTGCAGACGTCGATTCACCAATCAGAAGCGGGCAGGCTGGAAATGCTAGTTTGGTGGTCGGCGACGAGGGAGGGGGGGGGGGAGGGTGGAGAGCGAGTGTGATACGTTTGTGCCTGGCAAAAAGTAGTTGACTAAATATGTACTACACTTGTTTGTAGTATCTAGATGTTGTAGATGTAACATGATGATAGGAAAGACCAGGCCAAATCTCTCTTGAAGGAGATTATCGTAACAATATATATATATATATATATATATATATATATATATATATATATATATATATATATATATATATATATATATATATATATAAACGTAGTTTATGAAATCACAAAACGGGAATGTCTGCTCGTGTATACGCGCGCGTACTCACCTAGTTGTGCTTGCGGGGGTTGAGCTCTGGCTCTTTGGTCCCGCCTCTCAACTGTCAATCAACAGGTGTACAGGTTCCTGAGCCTATTGGGCTCTATCATATCTACTCTTGAAACTGTGTATGGAGTCAGCCTCCACCACATTACTTCCTAGTGCATTCCATTTGTCTACTACTGACACTGATAAAATTTCTAACTGTCTCTATGGCTCAT
>NC_091166.1:47554200-47596879 GCF_040958095.1 Procambarus clarkii | reverse complement strand
TGCGATTGGTCAGCCAGCGCCCGGATTTGACCAATGCTTGACCTCCTCGTAGTAGAGGGAATACCTTTGAACCAAGGGACAATTATATATTTTTAACCCTAAACATGTGTGTGTATATTTAATCTAGCATTATTGACAATTTTAAAAATATATATTGTATTATATCTGACTAAATTACCTGGAATATTTTTTTTTAGCCTAATGTAATTTCAATTTTGTTTTCAATTGTTCTAACGTCTGAATATTTTCATTTTCAGGTATGGTTGAGGCAGCTGGTGATGTGGGCGTGAGTGTATTTGTATGGTGGAATATACATCATACCTGTATGGTGTATATTGTTGTGTGGTGTATATTGTAGGATGTTGTTGTTGTCTAGTGTGTGTGTATACTTTGTAATTGTCTGGTGTGTGTCTTGTATATTGTCAGGTATACATGGTGTATGTTGTCTAGTATGTATGGTGTGTAGAATTTTGCAAAGACTTTGACACAAACACAGACTTTGTAAAGTCATTCGTCAAATGTGACCAGGGAGTGATAGCCCATAAAATGAGATCAATAGGAAAAACGGGCAAAGTGGGGCGTTGGATTTTCAACTTTCTGTTAAACAGAAAGCAAAGTGTAACGGTCAGTCAAATAAGATCAAGCCCAAGTGCAGTGAAAAGCTTTGTACCCCAGGGTATAGGGGTACAGAGGTACAGTCCTTGCACCGCTGCTATTTCTCATTCTTATCTCTGATATAGACAAAAATATTAGTCACAGCTTCGTGTCATCCTCTGCAGATAATACAAAAATCCGCATGACAATTTCCTCTGTAGAAGACACTGAGCAACTAGGGGCAGATATTAACAAGGTCTTCGATTGGCCAACTGAATAACATGATGATTAACGGTGACAAGTTCCAGGTACTGAAGTGTGGTGGAAACGAGGAAGTTAAACACAGGTTACAGGACACAATCAGACCTACTCATAGAGAGAAAGCAACATGTAAAAGATCTGTGAATTATGATGTCTGACGACCTGACATTTAGTGAACATAACCGAGCAAATATAGAGCCGGCGGCCAGGACAATGACAGGATGGTTTATGTCACAGGGGTCTCCAAACTTTTCAATGTAAGGGCCACATTATATATTTCCCATATTTATGCGGGCCGGAGGAATAAAAAATGAAATTGCTATTTTGTATAACTAAGATAAAGGCATTGTCAAAGTACAGAGAAAAGAATATTGTACAGTGTTTTTGCTCCCTGAAACGGAAGCAGCGAAGCCCCACTCGCCCTCCATCCCCACAATATACAGTTATACACAACTGATTGGTTGTAATGCACAACACATACCTACCAGTATTAGTATCTGTGCGTCACACTATCGAGAGAGAGGAAAACTGACTCGGGTTGAGCGCCACCAGTCAGCAGCCCCAGCTTTGAATAATTCTGCGATGCCATTCGTACGATAATTATTTTTTCAAGGCCACCACACAGGGATTTGTTTGGAGGGCCGGATGAAATTATGTGGCGGGCCGGATGTGGCCCGCGGGCCATAGTTTGGAGACCCCTGGTTTATGAGAACGTTCACATCCAGAGACCCACAGCAATGTTAATACTATTTAATCACTGGTGCTGTCCCGTCTTGAGTATTATGGAACATATACGGCACGCTTAGAAACGTAAAAATATCTGAAATATTGTGACCGTCTCAAAGCTCTCAAAATGTACTCTTAGGAAAGGAGACGAGAAAGGTATCAAATAATATATACACATGGAAGATACTTGAAGGAATGCCCTCCTGGGTATGTGTGTGAGTGTGCGTGTGCGCGTGAGATGGGCCCACGTGCTGTCTAACACCGGGCACCGTTATCAAGGCTCTCGTGTATGGCACTGTGCCAAGTTGCTGCCAACTAGGACCCAGGACCTCCTGCCGCCAGTGGCACTGTCCTCCGCCTGGCGGTGGTCCTCCAAGGTGCCGGGAGACATTGTAGCCGCCGGAGACGACTAGTTTATTGTGCACCCCATACTCATCCTGTGAGCGGTAGCGCAAAAAAGCATTACAGAGGGCACAAAAGGTCTTGATCAGACCTCAACGGAGATAATTACATTAACAATTTCATCTATCCTTCACACCTTATAGTTACAGTGTCAGCTAGTTAATGTTCTATTTCAAGAGCTATATATATACAGTAAATCATTGAGTGCGTGGAACTGCTGTTATTCCTGTGTGTGTGTGTGTGCGTGCGCTTCGTGTGTGTGCTTTGTTCATGGCACAAGAACACGCCCACTTATCTCCCCAGAACACGAGAACACGCCCACTTATCTCCCCAGAACACGAGAACACGCCCACTTATCTCCCCAGAACACGAGAACACGCCCACTTATCTCCCCAGAACACGAGAACACGCCCACTTTGGAGCATAGCAACATCAAGGGGGGGGGGAGGGGGGGGACAAACGCTTCAACAGAGCGGGTAGCTGCACACGACACGTGATACCCGCACCGACCCTGGGAGCGGATACCCGAACCCCGCACGGAGTCACGACTCGGGTGTCCAGGACCCGCACCCACACGCCCATCTGTCAATCACCTCCAACACTCGGCATAATTAAACCCCTTTTTGGAGGGATCAACTTTGATGGTGAGAGGCGTGGATGTTGTCTCACCCAGTGAGAGAGGAGGGGTCTCACATCCCTCACCCAGTGAGAGAGGAGGGGTCATCTCCCTCAGCCAGTGAGAGAGGAGGGGTCTCATCTCCCTCACCCAGTGAGAGAGGAGGGGTCATCTGCCTCACCTAGTGAGAGAGGAGGGGTCGTCTCCCTCACCCAGTGAGAGAGGAGGGGTCTCATCTCCCTCACCCAGTGAGAGAGGAGGGGTCATCTCCCTCACCCAGTGAGAGAGGAGGGGTCTCATCTCCCTCACCCAGTGAGAGAGGAGGGGTCACATCTCCCTCACCCAGTGAGAGAGGAGGGGTCTCATCTCCCTCACCCAGTGAGAGAGGAGGGGTCATCTGCCTCACCTAGTGAGAGAGGAGGGGTCGTCTCCCTCACCCAGTGAGAGAGGAGGGGTCTCATCTCTCTCACCCAGTGAGAGAGGAGGGGTCATCTGCCTCACCTAGTGAGAGAGGAGGGGTCGTCTCCCTCACCCAGTGAGAGAGGAGGGGTCTCATCTCCCTCACCCAGTGAGAGAGGAGGGGTCATCTGCCTCACCTAGTGAGAGAGGAGGGGTCGTCTCCCTCACCCAGTGAGAGAGGAGGGGTCATCTCCCTCACCTAGTGAGAGAGGAGGGGTCGTCTCCCTCACCCAGTGAGAGAGGAGGGGTCATCTGCCTCACCCAGTGAGAGAGGAGGGGTCATCCCCCCCTCGACGGATACAGAACCCTGAGTTCTGGGATTGCTAGAGCAATACGATTGTGCTTGCAAGAAAAATCTATTCAACATTTATACGTGAGAATTGGTTTGTTTGGCGGGGCGGAGGCTTTGGTTCCTCCGCTCGGCAGAGAGGTAATGACCGCTGTCTCCTCCCTGGATGCCCCATCTGTTGTTAGAGGCACTGGCCCACCGTGTGTAGCCCCTCCCCTGTGTAGCCCCCACCGTGTGTAGCCCCCACCATGTGTAGCCTCCACCCTGTGTGTAACCCCCTCCCTGTGTGTAGCCCCCTCCCCTGTGTAGCCCCCTCCCCTGTGTAGCCCCCCACCGTGTGTAGCCCCCACCCTGTGTAGCCCCCACCATGTGTAGCCTCCACCCTGTGTGTAACCCCCTCCCTGTGTGTAGCCCCCTCCCCTGTGTAGCCCCCTCCCCTGTGTAGCCCCCTCCCCTGTGTAGCCCCCCACCGTGTGTAGCCCCTCCCCTGTGTAGCCCCCACCGTGTGTAGCCCCCACCATGTGTAGCCTCCACCCTGTGTGTAACCCCGTCCCTGTGTGTAGCCCCCTCCCCTGTGTAGCCCCCACCGTGTGTAGCCCCCACCATGTGTAGCCTCCACCCTGTGTGTAACCCCCTCCCTGTGTGTAGCCCCCTCCCCTGTGTAGCCCCCTCCCCTGTGTAGCCCCCCACCGTGTGTAGCCCCCCACCGTGTGTAGCCTCACCGTGTGTAGCCTCCACCCTGTGTGTAACCCCACCCTGTGTAGCCCCCTCCCCTGTGTAGTCCCCACCGTGTGTAGTCCCCACCGTGTGTAGCCCCCTCCCCTGTGGCGTGTCCCGGAACTGTGGGCGTTGATGTGTGGGGTCCAGCGGCTGGTGGCTTTGTCTGGCTACTGCTCCGCCACTCTGCTCCTGGCTTACACTGCTGCTCCTGCTCCTTACTCAAGCTGTTCCTTGATTAAGCCGCTGTTCCTGGTCCTTCCTTTAACTGCAGCTCCTTCCTTGAGGTGTAAATAGTTCATCAATGTCGTGTTCCTCCCGGAAGCACCTCAAGGTAATCTCAGGTAACCCAGGACAATATGGATTTAGAGCGGGAAGATCCTGTCTGTCAGTTACTCAACCACTATGACAAAATCACAGCAGCCTGAGAAGAAAAACAAAATGCAGATGTTGTATTCACAGACTTTGCAAAGTCATTCGTCAAATGTGACCAGGGAGTGATAGCCCATAAAATGAGATCAATAGGAAAAACGGGCAAAGTGGGGCGTTGGATTTTCAACTTTCTGTTAAACAGAAAGCAAAGTGTAACGGTCAGTCAAATAAGATCAAGCCCAAGTGCAGTGAAAAGCTCTGTACCCCAGGGTACAGGGGTACAGAGGTACAGTCCTTGCACCGCTGCTATTTCTCATTCTTATCTCTGATATAGACAAAAATATTAGTCACAGCTTCGTGTCATCCTCTGCAGATAATACAAAAATCCGCATGACAATTTCCTCTGTAGAAGACACTGAGCAACTAGGGGCAGATATTAACAAGATCTTCGATTGGCCAACTGAATAACATGATGATTAACGGTGACAAGTTCCAGGTACTGAAGTGTGGTGTAAACGAGGAAGTTAAACGAAACACAGGGTACAGGACACAGACACAATCATTGCAGGAAAGCAACATGTAAAAGATCTGGGAATTACGATGTCTGACGACCTGACATTTAGTGAATTTAACCGAGCAAATATAACGGTTTGAAAGAAGTTAGCAACTGTTGGGGGGGAGAGAGAGAGAGAGAGAGAGAGAGGGGGGGGGGGGAGCGGGGGGGGGGGGAAGGGAGGGCAAGTGGTCTGGATAAACAACTCTGTGATTCCCAACATCTTTTGATCTCTGTATTTCTGAGTCGCGGACAACTTTCCTGCTGATGGTCTTGGGGGCCCTTGGGGGCCCTCTGTTACCACGAGTGGGCTCCCCGGGGCACCCCACACCCTGAGGGGAGCCCCTGGGGACGCCCTATAGTACCAGGAGGAGGCCCTTGGGTCAAACTCACCTCTCCTAGACTCCCTCACTCCTAGAACGTACAACTGACCTTAAGTAGAATTTAAATAGTTCCTCTCTTTCCCTACACATACATTTTATATCTGAGGGTCAGAGGGGAGAGGTGTAAGGGGTGGTGGACATCTGATGTGCTGGGGAAAGATGTAAGGGAGAAAGGGGAAAGTGGGATGGGAGGAAATGTGTGTGTGTGTGTGTGTGTGTGTGTGTGTGTGTGTGTGTGTGTGTGTGGAGGTCTTATATGTGACACACTGGAATTGCGTTCTTAAATTTGGGTATCCATGCGTGTTATTGCCTAGTTCTCTCCTAGTTGTGTTTGCGGGGGTTGAGCTCTGGCTCTTTGGTCCCGCCTCTCAACCGTCAATCAACTGGTGTACAGATTCCTGAGCCTATTGGGCTCTATCATATCTACACTTGAAACTGTGTATGGAGTCAGCCTCCACCACATCACTTCCTAATGCATTCCATTTGTCAACCACTCTGACACTAAAAAAGTTCTTTCTAATATCTCTGTGGCTCATTTGGGCAATCAGTTTCCACCTGTGTCCCCTTGTGCGTGTTCCCCTTGTGTTAAATAGCCTGTCTTTATCTACCCTATCAATTCACTTCAGAATCTTGAATGTGGTGATCATGTCCCCCCTAACTCTTCTGTCTTCAAGCGAAGTGAGGTTTAATTCCCGTAGTCTCTCCTCGTAGCTCATACCTTTCAGCTCGGGTACTAGTCTGGTGGCAAACCTTTGAGCATTTCCAGTTTAGTCTTATCCTTGACTAGATATGGACTCCATGCTGGGGCTGCATACTCCAGGATTGGCTTGACGTATGTGGTATACAAAGTTCTGAATGATTCTTTACACAAGTTTCTGAATGCCGTTCGTATGTTGGCCAGCCTGGCATATGCCGCTGATGTTATCCGCTTGATATGTGCTGCAGGAGTGTGTGTGTGTGTATGTGTGTCTTTGTTTAAACAAACAAAATCAGACATGTTTAGAAAACATGTTTTTTGAAAACATGTTTTTTGACAACATGTTTTCCAAAAACATGCTTTCAAAAAACGTTTTTTAAAAATGTTTTCTAAAAACATGTTTTTTGAAAACAAGCGTGCGTGCGCGCGCGCGCGCGCGTGTGTGTGTGTGTGTGTGTGTGTGTGTGTGTGTGTGTGTGTGTGTGTGTGTGTGTGTGTCTGTCTGTCTGTCTCTGTCTGTTCTCTCTCTCTCTCTCTCTCTCTCTCTCTCTCTCTCTCTCTCTCTCTCTCTCTCTCTCTCTCTCTCTCTCTCTCTCTCTCTCTCTCTCTCTCTCTCTCTCTCTCCCTCTCTCTCTCTCTCTCCCTCTCTCTCTCTCTCTCTCTCTCTCTCTCTCTCTCTCTCTCTCTCTCTCTCTCTCTCTCTCTCTCTCTCTCTCTCTCTCTCTCTCTCTCTCTCTCTCTCTCTCTCTCTCTCTCTCTCCCTCTCTCTCTCTCTCTCTCTCCCTCTCTCTCTCTCTCTCTCTCTTCCCCCCCTCCCCCTCGCTCTCTCACTCGCCTAGAGGGAGAGAAACCCCCACACTACACTTTCCCCTCCATTTACTCCCCCCCCCCTCGGTCCCCCCCCTCCCCTCTCTCGTATTTAGTTGGTTGGTTTAGGTCATGGCGGGAGAATCACTGCTAATTCCCCAGCTCCATGCATAAAGCAACAACTGTCCCAGAATAACTTGGTGCTGTAAATGTGTTGTGGAGAGCTTACAGTTGCTAGGCCGGCAGGACGAGGCTCGCTGCTCCTGCCGCCGCGGCGCGACACTCATCCATAATCCAATTAAAAATTACAATCAAACATTACAACTTGAAAATAAAAATGTTTACAAACTCCAGGTTACGGAGAGGCGACACGTGGCCTCAATGTTGAGCAAGTTGCTTTCACCCCTAAGTCGGATTTTTTTTTTTTATGAAATCCAATTAATGCGTTAAAAATGCGGTGGTGTTGATTCGAATTACAGCACCGTAATATGACGTTTTCTTTGCATCGACGTCGACAGGTTAGGCAGATTGCTTTGGCACGTGTGTGGCCACTTGGGTAAAACTGTTTAATGTTTACAGTGTGGTGATTGGAGGGAGCCGGTCAGCCGAGCGGACAGCATGATGGACTTGTGATCCTGTGGTCCCGGGTTCGATTCTGGGCGTCGGCGAGAAACAATGGGCAGAGTTTCTTTCACCCTATGCCCCTGTTACCTAGCAGTAAAATAGGTACTTGGGTGTTAGTCAGCTGTCACGGGCTGCTTCCTGGGGGTGGAGGCCTGGTCGAGGACCGGGCCGCGGGGACACTAAAGCCCCGAAATCATCTCAAGATAACCTCAAGATGGGGCTGGTTTACGACCCATCTTATTAAGGCGGTTGTATAACTTCTTTGGCTTCGTCTGGTGATCATATGTTGGGGTAACTTGGAAATATTTCTCCATTTTCTTCAGTGGTCGTTCATAAATATTGACAATGAAGCATCAAACGTGATAATGAGGGGAATAGTAACTAAGTCATAAGGAGTTGGAACTTGGTATAGTTTGATTCGTGTCTGATCAGTTATAGGGTCTCGGTAGTGCTGTCGGGTTCGTTTTCGACTGTCAGGAATTCTGGGTTCGAATCTCACATGGGACAGAAATGCTTGGGCGCGTTTTCTATCACTTAATGCCCCAAGTTCATTGTTTATCACAGTGAGATGTGTCGCGTGAAACATGTGTGTGTGTGGGACAAGTAACAACAACAGCAGACTGACAGATGTTGTCACAGTTCGAATAAGACTTGGCTACATCCATACATTAAAACATTGATTGTAACCATGATATATATGTACTTCCGCCTACAGTTTAGACGTATTGTCTTGTGTATGATCCTCTGTCCTGCGTGACAGTGAATACCAGCATTATCCTCACTTTAATAAGCTTAACTGAAATTCTCAGATTAGGCAAAATTGTAATTAATTTTGTCAATAAAAATGTTAATAATAATGAGGCTACAGGTAAATCTGAGAGTTAGGCTTGTATAGAGACCTAGATGAAGTAAAGTGCAAAGTGTGTGGACAAAGACTCACAAAGGCACACTACAACACTACATCCTAAACTGTGATCAAATTAAGCCATTTAGAGATAAATCTAAACTCTTCATAAAATGGCAAACAATTTTATTACTAAAGATACCATTTCTGAAACCCTTGTACTGTAGCCATGTTTAGCCTCTAGTAGATAAATGATATACAAGAGTAAGGATGAAGCAGTGTAGTGTGAAGACTAATAATAATAATAATAATAAAGAGCAGCTTTTCTACCTCCATAGCCAAAACAGCCAAGTATTAGTGAACATTGTTGTGGGGTTCCAACCTGGGGCAGGTCAGTAATTCCACCTTGGGCAGGACCTCGATATAAGCCTAACATGTATATACACACTGGCTGCTTGTCCCCCGACAGAGTGCATTATTATTTAAGACAGCGACAATTGCCAAGTTTTCAGTTATTATGCCCAGATTTGTTAACAAAATGACATCGTAAAAAATAATGAATCTATAGGTGTTGCGGAGCATTCAGTGTTAATGTGTTACATCCTTGGGCCGAGTTTAGGGGAAGTATAAGAGTCACAAAGTATAGACGATCGACCCAAACATCGCGCGCAGTCATTTGTTTCGTAAATGATTTCACTTTATATGTTTCGCTCCACAGTTGAGTCAAATTGTAAATTATGATCATTGAGACGCTCAGTTATATTGAATGAGTTGGGGGCATTAATGAAAATTAGCTTAGTGGTTTGAAGGAGGAGATGAGGTTAGTGTGTGTGAGAGTGAGGGGGCAACGGCGGCCTGGGAGGGGGCGGCGGCGGCCTGGGAGGGGGGCGGCGGCGGCCTGGGAGGGGGAGGGGGAGGGGGAGGGGGGCGGCGGCCAGGGAGGGGGGCGGTGGCGGCCTGGTGTATTGGTTGTCAATATGGACTGGCGGCTGGACAGCCAGTCACTTGAAGGCGGGCGCTCATTGCCACTCTCTACTACTACACTCTCTCACATACACCCCTCCCCCCCCCCTCTCTCTCTCTCTCTCTCTCTCTCTCTCTCTCTCTCTCTCTCTCTCTCTCTCTCTCTCTCTCTCTCTCTCTCTCTCTCTCTCTCTCTCATCTCCTTAACATTGTCTCCCTGCGAGAGGAGAGGAGAGGACGCAGATGCCAGATAAGACGGGCAAGATATCCAAGAAGGACCTCTTAAGACAAGACCAACAAAGATGCTCCATTGGTTGTTAGTTCTACTAACTATACATCAACTACGATATTAATGCCGTAAAGAAGCCATAATTAAACACAAATGACAATAATAAAATAGATCTTAATCAAATTCATATAAAAACATATATATTTGAGAAAGTGTTTAGAGGAGAGCAGGAACCACCAAGTCCTTTACAATGAGGTCATTGAATAGTTAAATAACATACACTAAAACACTTATGGTTAATGTCATCGAGACTCGTAATATGTATGAAAGGATTACCAAACGTGAAGTAAAATTCAATAAATCCAATTTTAACAATAAGAGGATTGACGGGGGAACAATTTAGAACTAGCAGGCATCCAATGAGACAAGGTATTAAGCTATTAAGCACCTTAACTACTAAGGGTCGTCTGGAGGCTATGGAAACGAGGCGAGAGAGGTGTCAAATACTGTAGACATGGAAGATACTGTAAGGTCCGGTCCCAAACGTGTACCGTGCACACCATACTGGAGTGAACGATTTGGTAGGAAGTGCAGACAAGAGCCAGTGTGGAGTATAGGTGCCATAGTCGCAGTATGAACAATATATGAACATCAGGGGGTCCTCGGCTGTTCAATATCCACCCAACAATCATAAGAAATATTGGTATCTCCAGCAGGAGTACACCACAGCACACAGGTCCTCGTGTACACCACAGCAGGAGTACACCACAGCACACAGGTCCTCGTGTACACCACAGCAGGAGTACACCACAGCACACAGGTCCTCGTGTACACCACAGCAGGAGTACACCACAGCACACAGGTCCTCGTGTACACCACAGCAGGAGTACACCACAGCACACAGGTCCTCGTGTACACCACAGCAGGAGTACACCACAGCACACAGGTCCTCGTGTACACCACAGCAGCAGTACACCACAGCACACAGGTCCTGGTGTCCGCCACAGCAGGATAAAGAGCAGGGAAGTATTCGGCGTCCTTGTGGGAGGGGAAAGAGAAAAAGCGATGGAAACCCAGGAAAAGAAATGACCAGTGAGGCAGGGGAATGGACCTCCTGTCCCGTTGATCTCCTTCCCAGAGGAAGAGGAAGAGGAGGGCGGGAGGAGGGAGAATAAAGGAAGAGGGGGAAGAGGAAGGAGCTCCGCTCATCTCCTCCTCCCCCCTCCACCTGGTCTTTAATAAATTAGTAGACAAATCAGTGGCGGCGACTTACGTCAGGCTGAGGGGAACACGGTGCATATGTTCCTTCAGGGAGGGCGCGGGTCCCCCCACACGGTGTGGTCCCCCCCCACACGGTGTGGTCGTCCCCCCCCACACGGTGTGGTCGTCCCCCCCCCCCCACACACGGTGTGGTCGTCCCCCCCACACGGTGTGGTCGTCCCCCCACACACGGTGTGGTCGTCCCCCCCCCCACACGGTGTGGTCGTCCCCCCCACACACGGTGTGGTCGTCCCCCCCCCCACACGGTGTGGTCGTCCCCCCCCCCCCCACACGGTGTGGTCGTCCCCCCCACGGTGTGGTGAAGTGTATGAGTCAGTAATGCCAACAATAGGAGGCACCTTTGCAAGTGTTGCATCACGCACCATGTGTGGTGGAGGCGGCCAGTGTGTGTGTGTGTGTGTGTGTGTGTGTGTGTGTGTGTGTGTGTGTGTGTGTGTGTGTGTGTGTGTGTGTTTACTAGTTGTGTTTACTAGTTGTGTTTACTAGTTGTGTTTTTACGGGGGTTGAGCTTTGCTCTTTCGGCCCGCCTCTCAACTGTCAATCAACTGTTTACTAACTACCTTTTTTTTTTCCTCCACACCACACACACCACGAAGCAGCCCGTGACAGCTGTCTAACTCACAGGTACCTATTTACTACTAGGTGAACAGCAGCACTAGGGTGAAAGGAAATCTGCCCCCCATTTGTTTTCGCCTCCGCCGTGAATCGAACTCGGGTGATTAGGACTACGTCTCCCAAGCGCTGTCCACTCAGTCACGTTGTGCGCGCGCGCGTGCTTGTAGTGTGCGTTTGAGGACTTGTGTGCGTGTGAGTGCATGTAGGTGCTTGGTGTGTGCGTGTGAGTGCATGTAGGTGCTTGGTGTGTGCGTGTGAGGCATGTAGGTGCTTGGTGTGTGCGTGTGAGGCATGTAGGTGCTTGGTGTGAGTGCATGTAAGTGGTTGGTGTGTGCGTGTGAGGCATGTAGGTGCTTGGTGTGTGCCTTTGAGTGCCTGTAGGTGCTTGGTGTGTGCGTGTGAGGCATGTAGGTGCTTGGTGTGTGCCTTTGAGTGCATGTAGGTGCTTGGTGTGTGCGTGTGAGTGCATGTAGGTGCATAGTGTGTGCGTGTGAGTGCATGTAGGTGCTTGGTGTGTGCGTGTGAGTGCATGTAGGTGCTTGGTGTGTGCGTGTGAGGCATGTAGGTGCTTGGTGTGTGCGTGTGAGTGCATGTAGGTGCTTGGTGTGTGCGTGTGAGGCATGTAGGTGCTTGGTGTGTGCGTGTGAGTGCATGTAGGTGCTTGGTGTGTGCGTGTGAGTGCATGTAGGTGCTTGGTGTGTGCGTGTGAGGCATGTAGGTGCTTGGTGTGTGCGTGTGAGTGCATGTAGGTGCTTGGTGTGTGCGTGTGAGTGCATGTAGGTGCTTGGTGTGTGCGTGTGAGGCATGTAGGTGCTTGGTGTGTGCGTGTGAGTGCATGTAGGTGCTTGGTGTGTGCGTGTGAGTGCATGTAGGTGCTTGGTGTGTGCGTGTGAGAATCGTTAATAATATCCATCCAGAGTTATTCTGAACACACATTATGTGATATGCACTTATGCATATATCAAGCATCAAGCAGGTACCCTGGCCAAACTCTCCCATATAACAGTTGATTGACAGTTGATAGGCGGGACCTAAGAGCCAGAGCTCCCTCAAGCACAACTAGATGAGTACTCTCAATTCTTACTGCATTTTTATACTCTGCAGCTATTACGTTTTTATTAGGACATTTATAGTGTTCTCTCTCGTGTTCCAGGTATGGTAGACCCAGCTGATGACAGTGTGAGTACATCTGTATTGAGTTTGTTTATAGGCGGTGAACCTCGCCTTTCGGAGCCCAAGAGCTGGATCTCATATCCCTGGGGGGCTCTACAGACAGGCGCACGCCCCTGATTGATTGATGAAGATTAAGCCACCCAAGAGGTGGCACGGGCATGAATAGCCCGTAAGTGGTGGCCCTTTTGAGCCATTACCAGTATCAAGAGCTGATACTGGAGATCTGTGAAGGTGCGACTGCACCCTGCGTGACGGGAGATGTCTCCCGGACCAAATGGTGACACGCACGCAGCCGCGTCTAACAGCCTGGTTGATCAGTCCAGCAACCAGGAGGCCTGGTCGACGACCGGGCCGCGGGGACACAAAGCCCCGGAAGCACCTCAAGGTAACCTCAAGGTAGGCTAACGCCCCTCTAGGAGGACGGGCTTTATATAGGGTGATTACGGGGCTTGTGAGGTGACAATGAGGCCATAGTGGTCATGACAGGACTTGGTTTATTCCCCTACTAGTCCCCCGAGGGCCCCCTGGTAGCGGGCCCTCGCCCAGTATGGTCCATAACCCACCAAGAATCAGGCTACGGGAAGCTCCTGGGAACAGCCCGGGACCTTCTTAAACTTTTGAGGACCTGAGAGTGGAAAGCTTACTTGAGGCTTTGTTTTGACCTGCTGTTGTGTGTGGTCTTGAGTTGATATCTGTCTCTCTCTGTAGGCCTCCTCGGTGGTCTGGTCAACCAGGCTGTTTGAGCCCGCTGCTTGCAGTCTTCAGTGTAAAGCACACACTAGTGTCCTGTGCTTTCAACGGAGCTACTTCTCTGGGACGGTGGAATAAGTGGGGTGAGGGGGCGGGTGTGAGATGGGTGGGGGTGAGGGGGTGAAATGAGTGTGGGGGTGTGGGTGTGTGGGTGTGGGTGTGAGTTTGTGGGGTGTGGGTGTGGGGTGAGGGGGGGTGTGGGTGTGGGGTGTGGGGTGAGGAGAGTGGGGGTGAAATGAGTGTGGGGGTGTGGGTGTGAGATGGGGTGTGGGGGTGAGGGTGTGGGGGTGTGGGTGTGGGTAAGGGGGGGGGAGCGCCTCCGCCTGACGGTATGGATTGTCAGGTCTAGCTGCTGGTGGGGTCCTGCACCTCGCCTTTAACCGCCCACACGCCTGCATGACCACCACGCCGCCTCCACACGCCCCTCACACACGCCCGTCACACACGCCCGTCACACACGCCCGTGACACCATGACTGCCAGCAGTGACAGCGGGGTAACAGTGTAGAGGCGCCCACGCCCACTCTAGACATCATAGAATACTAAAATGTTGTTAATTCCGTCTGTCTTAATTGTTTGATAATGTTAGTAGTGTACAGCTGTGGTGGTTCCTGGCAGGGGGGGGGAGGGGAGAGGAGGAGGGGGGGAGGGGGAGGGGGAGTGGAGAGGGGAAAGGAGGGGGAGTGAAGGAGGGAGGGTGGAGAGGGAGGGGGAGTGAAGGGCTTCACCTGATACCTGGTTGATACCTGGTTGATGGGGTTCTGGGAGTTCTTCTACTGCCCAAGCCCGGCCCGAGGCCAGGCTTGACTTGTGAGAGTTTGGTCCACCAGGCTGTTGCTTGGATGATGATGTGCTTGGTGTAGCACATTAACGCCCCGCTAGCCACACACGCCCCTACGGGCTCACCATAGCCCGTGCTACATGGACACTTCGTCCTGAGTAGCTAAATCTGAAACAACAACAACAACACAACAACCACACACGCCCGTTGAGCGCTGTTAGTTAACTACTCTGACCTTCAAATTGGTTGTCTGACCTGACCTAGAAGTTCACCTCCACCTACACGACAGGGAGAGGGTCAAGTGTCCACCTGTGTCGACTGTATAGCCTCTCTAGCCTCTATGGACTATATATTCTAAAGTCTCTATAGATTCTATAGACTCTATAGCCTCTATAGACTTTATAGTCTCTATAGACTGTATAGCCTCTCTAACCTCTATGGACTATATATTCTAAAGTCTCTATAGATTCTATAGACTCTATAGCCTCTATAGACTTTATAGTCTCTATAGACTGTATAGCCTCTCTAACCTCTATGGACTATATATTCTAAAGTCTCTATAGATTCTATAGACTCTATAGCCTCTATAGACTTTATAGTCTCTATAGACTGTATAGCCTCTCTAGCCTCTATGGACTATATATTCTAAAGTCTCCATAGATTCTATAGACTCTATAGCCTCTATAGACTTTATAGTCTCTATAGACTGTATAGCCTCTCTAGCCTCTATGGACTATATATTCTAAAGTCTCTATAGATTCTATAGACTCTATAGCCTCTATAGACTTTATAGTCTCTATAGACTTTATAGACTCTATAGCTTCTATAGACTATAGGCTCTGTAGACTCTATAGCTGAACTATCGCTCTTCAGGGCTCGTGAGGGCTCTGTGGGCGATGCTGCCGCAAGACATAGGGACTGGGGGGAGGGGGGAGGGGGGTTATTGATTGTTAGCGCCCCTAGGAAGGGGGCATCGATCCCCCCTACATTGTAGAGGGGAGAGGACGTCTCCCTTGCACCGTAAGGAACGGTAATAAATGTGGGATCCTTGTCCGTGCCTCACCTCACGGTGAGAGGTGAGGCACGGTGAGAGGTGAGGCACGGTGAGAGGTGAGGCACTGTGAGAGGTGAGGCACGGTGAGAGGTGAGGCACATTATCGCTGGGTAAGCCGCTTGCGCCCCGGGGGAGGGGGGGGGGGGGGAGAGGAATAACTCCTAGGGGGGATTCGAGTCTGTTTTCACCTTTCCTTCATATATGGCACACTGCCCCTAGTGCCACCCACTACCCAGGGAGCCGGTCGGCCGAGCGGACAGCACGCTGGACTTGTGATCCTGTGATCCTGGGTTCGATCCCAGGCGCTGGCGAGAAACAATGGGCAGAGTTTCTTTCACCCTATGGCCCTGTTACCTAGCAGTAAAATAGGTACCTGGGTGTTAATCAGCTGTCACGGGCTGCTTCCTGGGGGTGGAGGCCTGGTCGAGGACCGGGCCGCGGGGACACTAAAGCCCCGAAATCATCTCAAGATAACCCAGTGCCAGTCGCCTGGCAGAGGAGCCAGAGGTGCCACCCATGGCAGCAAGAGCCCAGGTCCACTAGGCCTCTCCTCACTACCCTTCTCTACCCTACATGGTGGTGCCCCGTGGCCCTCCCTTGGAGAGTAGTGTATGGCACCTCTACTCTCCCCAGGGGAGAGTAGAGGTGCCATACACCCAGGGGAGAGTAGAGGTGCCATACACCCAGGGGAGAGTAGAGGTACCATACACCCAGGGGAGAGTAGAGGTGCCATACACCCAGGGGAGAGTAGAGGTGCCATACACCCAGGGGAGAGTAGAGGTGCCATGCACCCAGGGGAGAGTAGAGGTGCCATACACCCAGGGGAGAGTAGAGGTGCCATACACCCAGGGGAGAGTAGAGGTGCCATACACCCAGGGGAGAGTAGAGGTGCCATACACCCAGGGGAGAGTAGAGGTGCCATACACCCAGGGGAGAGTAGAGGTGCCATACACCCAGGGGAGAGTAGAGGTACCATACACCCAGGGGAGAGTAGAGGTACCATACACCACTACTCCCACTAAGACATGTTGCCGGAACAGTAAGTGGAGAATGTCAAGAGACAGTTGGACAAGTTCCTGCAGGAAGTTCCCGACCAACCAGGTTAGGTTTTCACAAAACCCGTCTGGCCCCACTGGCCGGGGCTTTGGGAGTACAACTCTGGAAACTACCTGCAGGTAAACCGCAGGACTGGGATGCCCGGGATATCCCTTGACGGCACCGGTGGCCATCCCAACAACGGGGCTGCGAACGGAAATGTTCGTCTGAAACTACAGGTATTGACAACGCTGCTGCCTCGGTCCCGCGTTGGTGACGGGGGGGAGGGCCGTGGAGGCTGGAGGGGGAGGGGGCGTGGAGGCTGGAGGAGGGGGGGGGGGGGGGTGGGGGGTCTGGGGGGGAGGGGGAGGTGAAGGTTGTTAGGCGCAATTGTGTCAATAGTCACTTGGTGATTGACAGCCGATTGCTTTGTTAGCTGCTTCTGGCGGAAGAGCTGTGAGGGGGTGGTGGGGGGCTGCGGGGGTGAAGGGTGTTGGGGGGGGAGCCTTTGGGTGGAAGGGATACACTTGAGGTGGGGGGTTAAGGGTTGTAATGGAGTGATCATCCTCTGGGGTAAATGGGGTAGTTGGGTTGGGGGATGGGGGTGGGGGGGTTAGTCATGGGGGAGGGGTTAGATACCGGCTGGAAGTTGATGTAAGGTTGAGACCCCTATACTGGGGATTTGGATCTTTTATGGGGCTTTATGGACCACCGGGCCTGGGGGGCCACCACCGGGCCTGGGGGGGCCACCACCGGGCCTGGGGGGCCACCACCGGGCCTGGGGGGCCACCACCGGGCCTGGGGGGCCACCACCGGGCCTGGGGTGCCACCACCGGGCCTGGGGTGCCACCACCGGGCCTGGGAGGCCACCACCGGGCCTGGGGTGCCACCACCGGGCCTGGGGGGCCACCACCGGGCCTGGGGTGCCACCACCGGGCCTGGGGGGCCACCACTGGGCCTGGGGGGGCCACCACTGGGCCTGGGGGGCCACCACCGGGCCTGGGGTGCCACCATCGGGCCTGGGGTGCCACCACCGGGCCTGGGGTGCCACCACCGGGCCTGGGGGGCCACCACCGGGCCTGGGGGGCCACCACCGGGCCTGGGGGGCCACCACCGGGCCTGGGGTGCCACCACCGGGCCTGGGGGGCCACCACCGGGCCTGGGGTGCCACCACCGGGCCTGGGGGACCACCACCGGGCCTGGGGTGCCACCACCGGGCCTGGGGTGCCACCACCGGGCCTGGGGGACCACCACCGGGCCTGGGGTGCCACCACCGGGCCTGGGGTGCCACCACCGGGCCTGGGGTGCCACCACCGGGCCTGGGGGGCCACCACCGGGCCTGGGGTGCCACCACCGGGCCTGGGGTGCCACCACCGGGCCTGGGGTGCCACCACCGGGCCTGGGGTGCCACCACCGGGCCTGGGGTGCCACCACCGGGCCTGGGGTGCCACCACCGGGCCTGGGGGGCCACCACCGGGCCTGGGGTGCCACCACCGGGCCTGGGGGGCCACCACCGGGCCTGGGGTGCCACCACCGGACCTGGGGTGCCACCACTGGGCCTGGGGGGCCACCACCGGGCCTGGGGTGCCACCACCGGGCCTGGGGTGCCACCACCGGGCCTGGGGTGCCACCACCGGGCCTGGGGTGCCACCACCGGACCTGGGGTGCCACCACTGGACCTGGGGTGCCACCACCGGGCCTGGGGTGCCACCACCGGGCCTGGGGGGCCACCACCGGGCCTGGGGTGCCACCACCGGGCCTGGGGTGCCACCACCGGGCCTGGGGTGCCACCACCGGGCCTGGGGTGCCACCACCGGGCCTGGGGGGCCACCACCGGGCCTGGGGTGCCACCACCGGGCCTGGGGGGCCACCACCGGGCCTGGGGGGGCCACCACTGGGCCTGGGTGCCACCACCGGGCCTGGGGTGCCACCACCGGGCCTGGGGTGCCACCACCGGGCCTGGGGTGCCACCACCGGGCCTGGGGGCCACCACCGGGCCTGGGGGGCCACCACCGGGCCTGGGGGGCCACCACCGGGCCTGGGGGGCCACCACCGGGCCTGGGGTGCCACCACCGGGCCTGGGGGGCCACCACCGGGCCTGGGGGGCCACCACTGGGCCTGGGTGCCACCACCGGGCCTGGGGGGCCACCACCGGGCCTGGGGGGCCACCACCGGGCCTGGGGGGCCACCACCGGGCCTGGGGGGCCACCACCGGGCCTGGGGGGCCACCACCGGGCCTGGGGGGCCACAACCATCACGCCCCGACTATAAACTGGCTGAAGCAACACAAGCCAGGCTACACTAACAGATGGGAGGGCTTACAATACATCCTGTTTAGCGGCGCGGAGTCAGCAGCTGTGGCAGCAGTAATGGCAGCTGCATAGTCTTGTAGGAGGGGCTCCTGTGCACTTGGACTCACAACAGCAGCAGTAAAGTGCTGCTCGGTACTGCATCAGGGGCCTGACGGCTGAGTGGACAGCGCTCGGGATTCGTAGTCCTCAGGTTCCACGTTCGATCCCCGGCGGAGGCGGAAACAAATGGGCAGAGTTTCTTTCACCATGATGCTCTGTTCACCTAGCAGTAAATATGCACCTGGGAGTTAGACGGCTGCTTCTTGGGAGGGTGTAACAAAAAGGTCTGGTCGAGGACCGGGCCGCGGGGACGCTAAGCCCCGAAATCATCTCAAGATAACCTCAAGAATCACATTGGGGTTTAGGGTTAGGGCCTATCAACCTCTGGAGGGTTATTAAGGCTTATCAACCTCTGGAGGGTTATTAAGGCCTATCAACCTCTGGAGGGTTATTAAGGCCTATCAACCTCTGGAGGGTTATTAAGGCCTATCAACCTCTGGAGGGTTATTAAGGCTTATCAACCTCTGGAGGGTTATTAAGGCCTATCAACCTCTGGAGGGTTATTAAGGCCTATCAATCACTGGAGGGTTATTAAGGCCTATCAACCTCTGGAGGGTTATTAAGGCCTATCAACCTCTGGAGGGTTATTAAGGCTTATCAACCTCTGGAGGGTTATTAAGGCCTAACAACCTCTGGAGGGTTATTAAGGCTTATCAACCTCTGGAGGGTTATTAAGGCCTATCAACCTCCGGAGGGTTATTAAGGCCTATCAACCTCTGGAGGGTTATTAAAGCCTATCAACCTCTGGAGGGTTATTAAGGCTTATCAACCTCTGGAGGGTTATTAAGGCCTATCAACCTCTGGAGGGTTATTAAGGCTTATCAACCTCTGGAGGGTTATTAAGGCCTATCAACCTCTGGAGGGTTATTAAGGCCTATCAACCTCTGGAGGGTTATTAAGGCCTATCAACCTCTGGAGGGTTATTAAGGCTTATCAACCTCTGGAGGGTTATTAAGGCCTATCAACCTCTGGAGGGTTATTAAGGCTTATCAACCTCTGGAGGGTTATTAAGGCCTATCAACCTCTGGAGGGTTATTAAGGCTTATCAACCTCTGGAGGGTTATTAAGGCCTATCAACCTCTGGAGGGTTATTAAGGCCTATCAATCACTGGAGGGTTATTAAGGCCTATCAACCTCTGGAGGGTTATTAAGGCCTATCAACCTCTGGAGGGTTATTAAGGCCTATCAACCTCTGGAGGGTTATTAAGGCCTATCAACCACTGGAGGGTTATTAAGGCTTATCAACCTCTGGAGGGTTATTAAGGCTTATCAACCTCTGGAGGGTTATTAAGGCCTATCAACCTCTGGAGGGTTATTAAGGCCTATCAACCTCTGGAGGGTTATTAAGGCCTATCAACCACTGGAGGGTTATTAAGGCTTATCAACCACTGGAGGGTTATTAAGGCTTATCAACCTCTGGAGGGTTATTAAGGCCTATCAACCTCTGGAGGGTTATTAAGGCCTATCAACCTCTGGAGGGTTATTAAGGCCTAACAACCACTGGAGGGTTATTAAGGCTTATCAACCACTGGAGGGTTATTAAGGCTTATCAACCTCTGGAGGGTTATTAAGGCCTATCAACCTCTGGAGGGTTATTAAGGCCTATCAACCTCTGGAGGGTTATTAAGGCCTATCAACCTCTGGAGGATTATTAAGGCCTATCAACCTCTGGAGGGTTATTAAGGCCTATCAACCACTGGAGGGTTATTAAGGCTTATCAACCACTGGAGGGTTATTAAGGCTTATCAACCACTGGAGGGTTATTAAGGCTTATCAACCTCTGGAGGGTTATTAAGGCCTATCAACCTCTGGAGGGTTATTAAGGCCTATCAACCTCTGGAGGGTTATTAAGGCTTATCAACCTCTGGAGGGTTATTAAGGCCTATCAACCTCTGGAGGGTTATTAAGGCCTATCAACCACTGGAGGGTTATTAAGGCTTATCAACCACTGGAGGGTTATTAAGGCTTATCAACCTCTGGAGGGTTATTAAGGCCTATCAACCTCTGGAGGGTTATTAAGGCCTATCAACCTTCTGAAGGGTTATGATAACTACAACATCTTACTAACAACCCAACCAGCAAGTATACATAAGAATGTAAGTAAGGAACAAGTCCACTACGGGTTCACTAAAGTGCTACTTGGAACTACTTCTTATTTAACAATAACAACAACAATATGTAGACTGTATAGTGTATATATATACACCGAGAGATGGTGTAGCTCTCGGGTGTAAATCCTCATACACATTCACACTTTTGAGGTGTTGAAATACTCTGAGGTGAACTGACACATTCTGGTGCCTGGCGTGACAGCTGATATTTTCTACTTCAGGTATTTGTACCACTGTAGTACAGGTACCAGTCATCCCGTGTGGGAGAGTACCGTACCCACACCTGGGGCTCGAGCGCCCCCCCCCCTGGGGTCTCCAGCGCCCCCCCCCCTCCTGGGCCTCAAGCTCCCCCATGGGCCCTCAAGCGGTGACCAGAAGTCTCCCTCAAGATGAGTCCGTCAAGTGCTCTAGGATGAGAGTGTCAACACGCTTAGTGGAAGTGAAACAATAAAGTGTGGTTGACGGGGCAAGGGTTGCCTGGCACCAGCTGCCACCACGTACATGGCGACACTGGCACTGCCTCGCCACCGGCCAGAGGACTTGCCAGAGAGGAAAGGCTTGGCCAGGCGACGTTGCAAACGCCGAGTGAGTTAGCGAGTGAGTGAGTGAGTGAGTGAGTGAGTGAGTGAGGGCAATACAGGAAGATAATATTAAGGGAAGAGGGTAGGATGGGAAGGAAGGTAATGGAGCCTGGGAACTGTGTAGGAAGTACCAGGGTGAACAGGAAGACCAGAAGGATGTTCTATGCCTTTTTAATTTCCTCTGGCGAGGTAACAGCTGTTGGGGAGGGGCGGGGGGAGGGGAGGGAGCCCCCCATCCACTCCAGGACGCGTGGGGGGGAACTCTGGGCGAGTTCCCGAATGAATGTAAAACAGCTTAGCAGTGCCTTAAATAGTCCTCCAGTACCTGAAACCAAGAGAAAGTGAACCTTTCTCCTGCTGCCTATGGGGCCAGTAGACCTATGGGGCCAGTAGACCTATGGGGCCAGTAGACCTATGGGGCCAGTAGACCTATGGGGCCAGTAGACCTATGGGGCCAGTAGACCTATGGGGTCAGTAGACCTATGGGGTCAGTAGACCTATGGGGCCAGTAGACCTATGGGGCCAGTAGACCTATGGGGCCAGTAGACCTATGGGGCCAGTAGACCTATGGCGCCAGTAGACCTATGGGGCCAGTAGACCTATGGGGCCAGTAGACCTATGGGGCCAGTAGACCTATGGGGTCAGTGGACCTATGGGCCCAGTAGACCTATGGGGCCAGTAGACCTATGGGGCCAGTAGACCTATGGGGTCAGTAGACCTATGGGCCCAGTAGACCTATGGGCCCAGTAGACCTATGGGGCCAGTAGACCTATGGGGCCAGTAGACCTATGGAGTGGAGAATAATAAAGTAAAGAAACAAACCAACCAATCGTAATATGACTAGCAGACACGGGGTGGTTGCCCAGTATTCAGCGAGGGGGGGGGGATGTTTACACTGGGGGGGGGGCATGGCATACGAGCCGAGAGGGAGGGAGAGGAGGGAGGGGGTGTTGCCCCATAGTGCCATGTGACTCCTAGTTACACAGTCACTCTTGACCAGGGCCAGTTGCGAAACATGTGCATCTCTTTTTCTCGTTCATCGCGGCTTTGTTTACAGTTATTAAATACAGTAGTCTATGAGGGTTGTGTTTGCTGTGTGTGTACATGGGTCACTGCTCGTGTGTGTACATGGGTCACTGCTCGGGTGTGTACATGGGTCACTGCTCGGGTGTGTACATGGGTCACTGCTCGGGTGTGTACATGGGTCACTGCTCGGGTGTGTGTGTACATGGGTCACTGCTCGGGTGTGTACATGTGTCACTGCTCGGGTGTGTACATGTGTCACTGCTCGGGTGTGTACATGGGTCACTGCTCGTGTGTGTACATGGGTCACTGCTCGGGTGTGTACATGGGTCACTGCTCGGGTGTGTACATGGGTCACTGCTCGGGTGTGTACATGGGTCACTGCTCGGGTGGTGTGTGTACATGGGTCACTGCTCGGGTGTGTACATGTGTCACTGCTCGGGTGTGTACATGGGTCACTGCTCGTGTGTGTACATGGGTCACTGCTCGTGTGTGTACATGGGTCACTGCTCGGGTGTGTACATGGGTCACTGCTCGGGTGTGTACATGGGTCATTGCTCGGGTGTGTACATGGGTCACTGCTCGGGTGTGTACATGGGTCACTGCTCGGGTGTGTACATGGGTCACTGCTCGGGTGTGTACATGGGTCACTGCTCGGGTGGTGTGTGTACATGGGTCACTGCTCGGGTGTGTACATGTGTCACTGCTCGGGTGGTGTGTGTACATGGGTCACTGCTCGTGTGTGTACATGGGTCACTGCTCGGGTGTGTACATGGGTCACTGCTCGGGTGTGTACATGGGTCACTGCTCGGGTGGTGTGTGTACATGGGTCACTGCTCGGGTGGTGTGTGTACATGGGTCACTGCTCGTGTGTGTACATGGGTCACTGCTCGGGTGTGTACATGGGTCACTGCTCGGGTGTGTACATGGGTCACTGCTCGTGTGTGTACATGGGTCACTGCTCGGGTGTGTACATGGGTCACTGCTCGTGTGTGTACATGGGTCACTGCTCGGGTGTGTACATGGGTCACTGCTCGTGTGTGTACATGGGTCACTGCTCGGGTGTGTACATGGGTCACTGCTCGTGTGTGTACATGGGTCACTGCTCGGGTGTGTACATGGGTCACTGCTCGGGTGTGTACATGGGTCACTGCTCGGGTGTGTACATGGGTCACTGCTCGTGTGTGTACATGGGTCACTGCTCGTGTGTGTACATGGGTCACTGCTCGGGTGTGTACATGGGTCACTGCTCGGGTGCACAGATTTGGGTACAAGGTTTACTGTCTCTTGTTTTTACATCATGAGTGACGTTCATTATACGAGGAGGAAATGCCAGGGTGCCAGTGCCACGCGTCAGAGTGCCACGCCTTCACAACCACACCACCTCCTGAACCACACCACCTCCTGAACCACACCACCTCCTGAACCACACCACCTGAACCACACCACCTCCTGAACCACACCACCTCCTGAACCACACCACCTCCTGAACCACACCACCTCCTGAACCACACCACCTCCTGAACCACACCACCTCCTGAACCACACCACCTCCTGAACCACACCACCTCCTGAACCACACCAACGGTGGACCACACCACCTCCTGAACCACACCACCTCCTGAACCACACCACCTCCTGAACCACACCACCTCCTGAACCAGACCACCTCCTGAACCACACCACCTCCTGAACCACACCACCTCCTGAACCACACCACCACCTGAACCACACCACCTCCTGAACCACACCACCTCCTGAACCACACCACCTCCTGAACCACACCACCTCCTGAACCACACCACCTCCTGAACCAGACCACCTCCTGAACCACACCACCTCCTGAACCACACCACCTCCTGAACCACACCACCTCCTGAACCACACCACCTCCTGAACCACACCACCTCCTGAACCACACTACCTCCTGAACCACACCACCTCCTGAACCACACCACCTCCTGAACCACACCACCACCTGAACCACACCACCTCCTGAACCACACCACCTCCTGAACCACACCACCTCCTGGACCACACCACCTCCTGGACCACACCACCTCCTGAACCACACCACCTCCTGAACCACACCACCTCCTGGACCACACCACCTCCTGGACCACACCACCTCCTGAACCACACCACCTCCTGAACCACACCACCTCCTGGACCACACCACCTCCTGGACCACACCACCTCCTGGACCACACCACCTCCTGGACCACACCACCTCCTGGACCACACCACCTCCTGGACCACACCACCTCCTGGACCACACCACCTCCTGAACCACACCACCTCCTGAACCACACCACCTCCTGGACCACACCACCTCCTGAACCACACCACCTCCTGAACCACACCACCTCCTGAACCACACCACCTCCTGAACCACACCACCTCCTGAACCACACCAACGGTGGACCACACCACCTCCTGAACTACACCACCTCCTGAACCACACCACCTCCTGAACCACACCACCTCCTGGACCACACCACCTCCTGAACCACACCACCTCCTGAACCACACCACCTCCTGAACCACACCAACGGTGGACCACACCACCTCCTGAACCACACCACCTCCTGAACCACACCACCTCCTGAACCACACCACCTCCTGAACCACACCAACGGTGGACCACACCACCTCCTGAACCACACCACCTCCTGAACCACACCAACGGTGGACCACACCACCTCCTGAACCACACCACCTCCTGAACCACACCACCTCCTGAACCACACCAACGGTGGACCACACCACCTCCTGAACCACACCACCTCCTGAACCACACCAACGGTGGACCACAACACCTCCTGAACCACACCACCTCCTGAACCACACCAACGGTGGACCACACCACCTCCTGAACCACACCACCTCCTGAACCACACCACCTCCTGAACCACACCACCTCCTGAACCACACCAACGGTGGACCACACCACCTCCTGAACCACACCACCTCCTGAACCACACCACCTCCTGAACCACACCAACGGTGGACCACACCACCTCCTGAACCACACCACCTCCTGAACCACACCACCTCCTGAACCACACCACCTCCTGAACCACACCAACGGTGGACCACACCACCTCCTGAACCACACCACCTCCTGAACCACACCACCTCCTGAACCACACCACCTCCTGAACCACACCACCTCCTGAACCACACCACCTGAACCACACCACCTCCTGAACCACACCACCTCCTGAACCACACCACCTCCTGAACCACACCACCACCTGAACCACACCACCTCCTGAACCTCACCACCTCCTGAACCACACCACCTCCTGAACCACACCACCTCCTGAACCACACCACCTCCTGAACCACACCACCTCCTGAACCACACCACCTCCTGAACCACACCCCCTCCTGAACCACACCACCTCCTGAACCACACCACCTCCTGAACCACACCACCACCTGAACCACACCACCTCCTGAACCACACCACCTCCTGAACCACACCACCTCCTGAACCACACCACCTCCTGAACCACACCAACGGTGGACCATTTTGTCTCTTCCATGGCAGCTCAGGCCATGTGATAGTGACCTAACAATTGGAAGAGACAGAACTTGGGTTTTCAAGCCACGTTCTGCTGAGTTATGGAGACGTCATGACGTCAGGTGTTTGGGATCGTTCTTCTTAGCAGTCTTTCGAAGATTTTTATGTGTGATATTGGCACTAATTGGTTTATAATTGTGTGCATCTGTTTATTACCTCCTTGGTGGAGTGGCGCGGTCTCCGCTGCTATAAGTGCCTCTAGGATAACACTATTATCTGGACTATGTTTTTTTTAACGATTCTTAATATGAAATTCCAGAAATTTGAGCATGGGGCATGATGTCCATGGCTGCTTGTCTCCCGCGGGGTGAGGGTGACATCTGAGGCGAGGCTGGTTATCTTGAGGTTATCTTGAGATGATTTCGGGGCTTTAGTGTCCCCGCGGCCCGGTCCTCGACCAGGTCTCCACCCCCAGGAAGCAGCCCGTGACAGATGACTAACACCCAGGTACCTATTTTACTGCTAGGTAACAGGGACATAGGGTGAAAGAAACTCTGCCCATTGTTTCTCGCCGGCGCCTGGGATCGAACCCCGGACCACAGGATCACAAGTACAGCGTGTTGTCCGCTCGGCCGACCGGCTCCCTGGGGGTGGTGTTCGTGGACAAATGTACTTCGTGTTGTCAATTTCCAGCGAGTATAAGTGTTCTCTGACAACAAAGTCGTACTGTATCACTTTGTCATCGGTGAATGCTCCGGCTTCCTTGCACCAGGGCTCCACTTTGCATAGCAGACGAAACATTTGGAGTTCTCGATTTCAGTGATGGCCTTTTGCTCTATCTCGTCTGGATTTGATACGATTCTTGCAGCTTTAGTTCGATCCCCGCGCTCTCGCTACACAGACTCCCTGGTACACGGGAGGAGGGGGGGGGGCATGGCCCAGTTCTGCCCTTTGTTTTCTTCGCCTGTAAAGAGACCTCCCTTCACGGTCCAATTATTTGTCTTCTTTCGTCTTAGTGTGTGACTTGAGCATGTGTCCCAGTACCACTGTGCCCAGTACCACTGTGTCCCAGTACCACTGTGTCCAGTACCACTGTGTCCAGTACCACTGTGTCCAGTACCACTGTGTCCAGTACCACTGTGTCCCAGTACCACTGTGTCCAGTACCACTGTGTCCAGTACCACTGTGTCCAGTACCACTGTGTCCAGTACCACTGTGTCCAGTACCACTGTGTCCCAGTACCACTGTGTCCCAGTACCACTGTGTCCAGTACCACTGTGTCCCAGTACCACTGTGTCCAGTACCACTGTGTCCCAGTACCACTGTGTCCAGTACCACTGTGTCCAGTACCACTGTGTCCCAGTACCACTGTGTCCAGTACCACTGTGCCCAGTACCACTGTGCCCAGTACCACTGTGTCCAGTACCACTGTGCCCAGTACCACTGTGCCCAGTACCACTGTGCCCAGTACCACTGTGCCCAGTACCACTGTGTCCAGTACCACTGTGCCCAGTACCACTGTGCCCAGTACCACTGTGCCCAGTACCACTGTGCCCAGTACCACTGTGCCCAGTACCACTGTGTCCAGTACCACTGTGTCCCAGTACCACTGTGTCCAGTACCACTGTGTCCAGTACCACTGTGTCCAGTACCACTGTGTCCAGTACCACTGTGTCCCAGTACCACTGTGTCCAGTACCACTGTGTCCAGTACCACTGTGTCCAGTACCACTGTGTCCAGTACCACTGTGTCCAGTACCACTGTGTCCAGTACCACTGTGTCCAGTACCACTGTGTCCAGTACCACTGTGTCCCAGTACCACTGTGTCCAGTACCACTGTGTCCAGTACCACTGTGTCCAGTACCACTGTGCCCAGTACCACTGTGTCCAGTACCACTGTGTCCAGTACCACTGTGTCCAGTACCACTGTGTCCAGTACCACTGTGTCCAGTACCACTGTGTCCAGTACCACTGTGTCCCAGTACCACTGTGTCCAGTACCACTGTGTCCCAGTACCACTGTGTCCCAGTACCACTGTGTCCAGTACCACTGTGTCCAGTACCACTGTGCCCAGTACCACTGTGCCCAGTACCACTGTGTCCAGTACCACTGTGTCCCAGTACCACTGTGTCCAGTACCACTGTGTCCAGTACCACTGTGCCCAGTACCACTGTGTCCCAGTACCACTGTGCCCAGTACCACTGTGTCCAGTACCACTGTGTCCCAGTACCACTGTGCCCAGTACCACTGTGCCCAGTACCACTGTGTCCCAGTACCACTGTGTCCAGTACCACTGTGTCCAGTACCACTGTGTCCCAGTACCACTGTGCCCAGTACCACTGTGTCCAGTACCACTGTGTCCCAGTACCACTGTGCCCAGTACCACTGTGCCCAGTACCACTGTGTCCCAGTACCACTGTGTCCCAGTACCACTGTGCCCAGTACCACTGTGTCCAGTACCACTGTGTCCCAGTACCACTGTGTCCAGTACCACTGTGTCCAGTACCACTGTGTCCAGTACCACTGTGCCCAGTACCACTGTGTCCAGTACCACTGTGTCCCAGTACCACTGTGTCCAGTACCACTGTGTCCAGTACCACTGTGTCCAGTACCACTGTGTCCAGTACCACTGTGTCCAGTACCACTGTGTCCAGTACCACTGTGTCCAGTACCACTGTGTCCAGTACCACTGTGTCCAGTACCACTGTGTCCAGTACCACTGTGTCCAGTACCACTGTGTCCAGTACCACTGTGTCCCAGTACCACTGTGTCCAGTACCACTGTGTCCAGTACCACTGTGTCCCAGTACCACTGTGTCCCAGTACCACTGTGTCCAGTACCACTGTGTCCAGTACCACTGTGTCCAGTACCACTGTGTCCAGTACCACTGTGTCCCAGTACCACTGTGTCCCAGTACCACTGTGTCCCAGTACCACTGTGCCCAGTACCACTGTGTCTAGTACCATCCCCCCCCCTGGTCAACAGCAACTCCCTCAGTGGTCAACAGAACCAGGGGGTCTGGTGGCTGAGTGCACAGCGCTCGGGATTCGTAATCCTTGGGACCGAGGATTGATCCCCGGCGATGACGGAAACAAATGGGCAGAGCTTCTTTCACCCTGATGCTCCTGTTCACCTAGCAGTAAATAGGTACCTGGGAGTTAGACAGCTGCCGGGTGTGTGTGTGTGAGGGGGGGAAATAATCAGTTGATTCATTGACGTATGAGAAGAGGGGCCAAGGAGCCAGAGCTCAACCCCCGTAAGTACAACTAGGTGAGTACAACGCGCACACCCCACACCCCCCCCATTATCCATACCCCCCCCCACACACTCACACACCCACACACACACACACACACACCCTCCCCCACACCCACACCCACACCCACACCCTCCCCACACCCACACACACACACACACACACACACACACACACACACACACACACACACACACACACACACACACACACACACACACACACACACACACACACACACACACACACACACACACACACACACACACACACACACACACACACACACACACACACACACCCACACCCACGCCGACCCACCCATGACGCAACAGGAGCCTGCCACTTACGCAAGACGCCGCCCGGCAGACAGAGAAAGGAAAAGTTATTTACATCCCGCAACCAGAGTAGCTTTATGTGAAGAATTGGGTCAGGGGCCGGTCTCTGGTCCGGGCCACGGTGGAGACCAAGGGCCGATCTCTGGTCCGGGCCACGGTGGAGACCAGGGGCCAGTCTCTGGTCCAGACCACGGTGGAGACCAGGGGCCAGTCTCTGGTCCAGACCACGGTGGAGACCAGGGGCCAGTCTCTGGTCCAGACCACGGTGGAGACCAGGGGCCGGTCTCTGGTCCAGACCACGGTGGAGACCAGGAGTACGTTTAAGACATATTTTCATATTCCTTTTCACCTTAAGATGCTAATATTCCCTTATAAAGTCTTGTCATCTTATACAAGTGAGTGGAGCCTGGCAACATTGACCATTATTGTCCCTGTGTTAGGGGTCAATACTGCCGTCGCACTGCAGCGATGGATTTGTCAGTGGTTGCCTCAACACAGGAAAACCGGTTGCCACCATCCCACAGTCCTTAGGTGCATTCCAAGACTATTACAAATTGGTGAAGGTTGTTTTAGATAATTACTAATTACTGAACCATTGGGTTATGGGGAAAACACCGTGTCCTTTTAATACTTTGGGCCCCCTTGATGTGCAATTGCTTTTAAGTTTTAAATGAATTATTTGGTAATCACTGTAGAGGATTGGAGGGTTTTGTATCATTTAATGTTAAAGTATGCTGATCTAACAGCATTGGTGCTACAGGATGCCCTGGCCACGTGGGTGAACCATTGTTGAACCAGGACGGTCCTTGAAGACCTGAACACACCAAGAGGATAACCCTTCAAGATGGAAATTGAACAAAGATCTATTTATTCAAAAATATGATATTTTGTCACGTTTTCTAAAGCCCGAGCCACGCTGCCGCTGGCAAGGGTAAGGAAGGACGGTTGGGCAGTAATGTCTGGGTCACTGCATGTTATCTTAAGACCACTACGGCTTACGGAGTTGGCAACGTTGGTGACCTCTCAAGTCCCTGACAGTCACAGAACCATTGGCTGGGGGAGGGGGGGGGTTCTGTTGACCAGGGGGGGTTCTGTTGACCAGGGGGGGGGTTCTGTTGACCCAGGGGGGGGTTCTGTTGACCAGGGGGGGGGGGAGGTGGTGGAGGTCATGTCTAAACTAGTCTAACTAACAACCATTCACTGTTGGGTACTGGAATGTATTAAAGCTAAGTCATTAGGCCGGCCATGTTGGCCACGCTGCTGGCCCGCTGCTGGCCCGCTCCTCTCACCACACAATCATGCCCCAGTCGTCCTCGTGGATATTAATAAATCCCTGTGATCAAGGGGTTTATCACAGCTAGCAAACGGTTCGGCACCTGCAGCAACTCTCACCTTCCGTCACCTTAAATAATCTTTGGTCGGTTTTTAGTACTGTAATTCTGAATTAATTTATTGCTCAAATTATTGAACATGTTTTTTCATGTTTTTTCAGCATTTATTAATAACGTTTTCTGGTGGATGCGGCTCCTCGCAGTCTGATGTATGCGTCACAGCCTGGTTGATCAGGAATTCTTTGGAGGTGCTTATCAAGTTTTCTTCTGAACGCCGTGAGGGGTCGGCCAGTTATGCCCCGGTTATGTGTAGCGGGTTATACCCCTTATGTGTAGCGGGTTATGTAGTGGGTTATGGCCCTTATGTGTAGCGGGTTATGTAGTGGGTTATGGCCCTTATGTGTAGCGGGTTATGTAGTGGTTATGGCCCTTATGTGTAGCGGGTTATGTAGTGGGTTATGGCCCTTATGTGTAGCGGGTTATGTAGTGGGTTATGGCCCTTATGTGTAGCGGGTTATGTAGCGGGTTATGGCCCTTATGTGTAGCGGGTTATGTAGTGGGTTATGGCCCTTATGTGTAGCGGGTTATGTAGTGGGTTATGGCCCTTATGTGTAGCGGGTTATGTAGTGGTTATGGCCCTTATGTGTAGCGGGTTATGTAGTGGGTTATGGCCCTTATGTGTAGCGGGTTATGTAGTGGGTTATGGCCCTTATGTGTAGCGGGTTATGTAGCGGGTTATGGCCCTTATGTGTAGCGGGTTATGTAGTGGGTTATGGCCCTTATGTGTAGCGGGTTATGTAGTGGTTATGGCCCTTATGTGTAGCGGGTTATGTAGTGGGTTATGGCCCTTATGTGTAGCGGGTTATGTAGTGGGTTATGGCCCTTATGTGTAGCGGGTTATGTAGTGGGTTATGGCCCTTATGTGTAGCGGGTTATGTAGTGGGTTATGGCCCTTATGTGTAGCGGGTTATGTAGTGGGTTATGGCCCTTATGTGTAGCGGGTTATGTAGTGGGTTATGGCCCTTATGTGTAGCGGGTTATGTAGTGGTTATGGCCCTTATGTGTAGCGGGTTATGTAGTGGGTTATGGCCCTTATGTGTAGCGGGTTATGTAGTGGGTTATGGCCCTTATGTGTAGCGGGTTATGTAGTGGGTTATGGCCCTTATGTGTAGCGGGTTATGTAGTGGGTTATGGCCCTTATGTGTAGCGGGTTATGTAGTGGGTTATGGCCCTTATGTGTAGCGGGAGAGTGTTGGGTCCCTTGATGTTCATAATTCTCTCTCAGGTAACTATTGCATCTCTGGATTTCAACTGTGCTATTTTGCACTTCCTGCCATGCCTCCTAGTCTCGTGTGGTGTTACTCTCGTGTGCAGATTTCAAACCATTCCTAATAATATTTTCCAATTGTAAATTATTATGTATATGTATTATCTATATTATTATTGTGTGGTGGGTGTGGTGGGCGTGGTGGGTGGGTGCGGTGGGCGTGGTGGGTGGGTGCGGTGGGCGTGGTGGGTGGGTGCGGTGGGCGTGGTGGGTGGGTGTGGTGGGCGTGGTGGGTGGGTGTGGTGGGCGTGGTGGGTGGGTGTGGTGGGCGTGGTGGGTGGGTGATGGTGGGCGTGGTGGGTGGGTGTGGTGGGCGTGGTGGGTGGGTGTGGTGGGCGTGGTGGGTGGGTGTGGTGGGCGTGGTGGGTGGGTGTGGTGGGCGTGGTGGGTGGGTGCGGTGGGCGTGGTGGGTGGGTGCGGTGGGCGTGGTGGGTGGGTGCGGTGGGCGTGGTGGGTGGGTGTGGTGGGCGTGGTGGGTGGGTGTGGTGGGCGTGGTGGGTGGGTGTGGTGGGCGTGGTGGGTGAGTGTGGTGGGTGGGTGTGGTGGACGTGGTGGGTGGGTGTGGTGGGCGTGGTGGGTGGGTGTGGTGGGCGTGGTGGGTGGGTGTGGTGGGCGTGGTGGGTGGGTGTGGTGGGCGTGGTGGGTGGGTGTGGTGGGCGTGGTGGGTGGGTGTGGTGGGCGTGGTGGGTGGGTGTGGTGGGCGTGGTGGGTGGGTGTGGTGGGCGTGGTGGGTGGGTGTGGTGGGCGTGGTGGGTGGGTGTGGTGGGCGTGGTGGGTGGGTGTGGTGGGCGTGGTGGGTGGGTGTGGTGGGCGTGGTGGGTGGGTGTGGTGGGCGTGGTGGGTGGGTGTGGTGGGCGTGGTGGGTGGGTGTGGTGGGCGTGGTGGGTGGGTGTGGTGGGCGTGGTGGGTGGGTGTGGTGGGCTTGGTGGGTGGGTGTGGTGGGCGTGGTGGGTGGGTGTGGTGGGCTTGGTGGGTGGGTGTGGTGGGTGTGGTGGGCGTGGTGGGTGAGTGTGGTGGGCGTGGTGGGTGGGTGTGG
Source organism: Procambarus clarkii (assembly GCF_040958095.1). Taxonomy (NCBI): domain Eukaryota; kingdom Metazoa; phylum Arthropoda; class Malacostraca; order Decapoda; family Cambaridae; genus Procambarus; species Procambarus clarkii. The sequence continues at coordinate 47,563,712 of NC_091166.1, read as the reverse complement.
TGGGCGTGGTGGGTGGGTGTGGTGGGCGTGGTGGGTGGGTGTGGTGGGCGTGGTGGGTGGGTGTGGTGGGCGTGGTGGGTGGGTGTGGTGGGCGTGGTGGGTGGGTGTGGTGGGCGTGGTGGGTGGGTGTGGTGGGCGTGGTGGGTGGGTGTGGTGGGCGTGGTGGGTGAGTGTGGTGGGCGTGGTGGGTGGGTGTGGTGGGCGTGGTGGGTGGGTGTGGTGGGCGTGGTGGGTGGGTGTGGGGGTGCGGAATGAAGGCAGCCATTGAGAGGGCGTGTGGCAAGTCTAGCCTGGCGCTCAGATAATGGGGCGGTGTTCCGCAGCAGCGCGCTGCCCCATGATGGAAGACAGGCGCTCTGAACGACGCTGTCCTGCTGCCCCGGGGTGTGGGCGCCCCCCGGCACGGGCGCCCACACCCCGGTACGGAGAGACGGACGGACGGACAGACAGACACTGACAGATGCTGACTGGCGCTGACAGCTCCAGCCTGGAGTCCATACCTAGTTAAACACAAGACAAAGTTAGAGAAGATTCAGAGGTATGCCACGACACTAGTCCCAGTACTGAGAGGTATGAGCTACGAGGAAAGACTACGGGAGTTAAACCTCACGTCCCTGGAAGACAGAAGAGTAAGGAGGAGAGATGATCACCACCTACAAAATTCTCAGGGGAGTTGACAGGGTGGACAAAGTCAAAATATTTAGCACCGGTGGAACACGAACAAGGGGACACATTTGGAAACTGAGTACCCAAATGAGCCACAGAGAAGTCAGAAAGAACTTGTTCAGTGTCAGAGTAGTTAACAGGTGGAATGCATTAGGCAGTGATGTGGTGGAGGCTGACTCCATACACAGTTTCAAGTGTATATATGATAGAGCCCAGTAGGCTCAGAAACCTGTACACCAGTTGACTGACGGTTGAGAGGCGGGACCAAAGAGCCAGAGCTCAACCCCTCCAGCACAACTACCAACACCTACCCACGACCAGTGTTGCCTTAACAAGCATTCATCGCATCCACTGTGACTGGCCCTCAGTCCTTATCCTTATCTGGCTCCCGGCCTGCCCAGCAGCGGGCTCCAGGCTGCACGACCAGCGGGCTCCAGCCTGCACGACCAGCGGGCTCCAGCCTGGACGACCAGCGGGCTCCAGCCTGCACGACCAGCGGGCTCCAGCCTGGACGACCAGCAGGCTCCAGCCTGGACGACCAGCGGGCTCCAGCCTGCACGACCAGCGGGCTCCAGCCTGGACGACCAGCGGGCTCCAGCCTGCACGACCAGCGGGCTCCAGCCTGGACGACCAGCAGGCTCCAGCCTGGACGACCAGCGGGCTCCAGCCTGGACGACCAGCGGGCTCCAGCCTGCACGACCAGCGGGCTCCAGCCTGCACGACCAGCGGGCTCCAGCCTGGACGACCAGCAGGCTCCAGCCTGGACGACCAGCGGGCTCCAGCCTGGACGACCAGCGGGCTCCAGCCTGGACGACCAGCGGGCTCCAGCCTGCACGACCAGCGGGCTCCAGCCTGCACGACCAGCGGGCTCCAGCCTGGACGACCAGCGGGCTCCAGCCTGCACGACCAGCGGGCTCCAGCCTGCACGATCAGCGGGCTCCAGCCTGGACAACCAGCGGGCTCCAGGCTGCACGACCAGCGGGCTCCAGCCTGCACGACCAGCGGGCTCCAGCCTGCACGACCAGCGGGCTCCAGCCTGCACGACCAGCGGGCTCCAGCCTGCACGACCAGCGGGCTCCAGCCTGCACGACCAGCGGGCTCCAGCCTGCACGACCAGCGGGCTCCAGCCTGCACGACCAGCGGGCTCCAGCCTGTACAGGTAAAGTTGTCTGGAGTGTGCAGGTAAACTCTGTAAAGCTTATAAACCTGAATAATTGAGAAGCTTGGCTTGCCAACTTATTACCAAGCTAAACAATGTGTTGTGTTGTGATAACACTTGTTCCAGTCACCACTCCTTAGGGTGTGGAGCTGGTCACCAGACGGGTGTGGAGGGTGTGGAGCTGGTCACCAGACGGGTGTGGAGGGTGTGGAGCTGGTCACCAGACGGGTGTGGAGGGTGTGGAGCTGGTCACCAGACGGGTGTGGAGGGTGTGGAGCTGGTCACCAGACGGGTGTGGAGGGTGTGGAGCTGGTCACCAGACGGGTGTGGAGGGTGTGGAGCTGGTCTGGCTCGTCACCGTCCACTCTCGTAAATTTGGAAGCAGTCAGCGCCTGGGGATTTAGTGCCAGAGCGGTGCCATGGATCAGCAGGCACCCGCGCCTCAGCCCTCTGCTCTCTAATGCATCAGGGGCCCATAAATTACACCCCCCCCCCCCCGGCACTCTGGGGGGCTGACTGGTGGCACGGCCCCCAGAGTGCCTGCTGGCACTCTGGGGCAGACTTCCAAAAATGTTCATTTCGGTAAGGTAATTAAGTATCAGGGGAAAGCGCCAAGCCGTTACGACTATATAGCACTGGGAAAGAGGTCAGGATAATGATTAGGGATGGGACAGGGGAAAGGAATGGTGCCCCAACCACTTTGACGGTCGGGGATTGAATGCCGACCTGCTTGAAGGTACACCGTCGGTCTACCGTCCAGCCCAAGTGGTTGGTCAAATTTGTCTTTAATATCAGGGAAACATTCGATATTTAGTGTATAAATATTTTGCTTCGTGATTAGTCATCGACTCAACCTTGCTGTGTAGCGGCCAGTGGTAGCTGCTGTGTAGCGGCCAGTGGTAGCTGCTGTGTAGCGGCCAGTGGTAGCTGCTGTGTAGCGGCCAGTGGTAGCTGCTGTGTAGCGGCCAGTGCTACCTGCTGTGTAGCGGCCAGTGGTAGCTGCTGTGTAGCGGCCAGTGGTAGCTGCTGTGTAGCGGCCAGTGGTAGCTGCTGTGTAGCGGCCAGTGGTAGCTGCTGTGTAGCGGCCAGTGCTACCTGCTGTGTAGCGGCCAGTGGTAGCTGCTGTGTAGCGGCCAGTGGTAGCTGCTGTGTAGCGGTTTAAGCTTGGTGCGGTGTAGCGATGTCGTCCAGACAGTCGTCAACTCTTGCATTGTAGAGCCGTGTTCCCGCCCGCTCCCAGGCTTAGTGTCTCCCCCCCCTCACTGAGAGTGTCTGTACCCTCCACTGTAGCCACCCAGGGGGGGGGGGCACTGTAGCCACCCAGGGGGGGAGCACTGTAGCCACCCAGGGGGGGGGGGGCACTGTAGCCACCCAGGGGGGGGGGGCACTGTAGCCACCCAGGGGGGGGGGGGCACTGTAGCCACCCAGGGGGGGAGCACTGTAGCCACCCAGGGGGGGGGGGCACTGTAGCCACCCAGGGGGGGGGGCACTGTAGCTACCCAGGGGGGGCACTGTAGCCACCCAGGGGGGGGAGCACTGTAGCCACCCAGGGGGGGGGGCACTGTAGCTACCCAGGGGGGGCACTGTAGCCACCCAGGGGGGGCACTGTAGCCACCCAGGGGGGGGGGCACTGTAGCTACCCAGGGGGGGGGCACTGTAGCCACCCAGGGGGGGGGCACTGTAGCCACCCAGGGGGGGGGGGGCACTGTAGCCACCCGGGGGGGGGAGCACTGTAGCCACCCAGGGGGGGCACTGTAGCTACCCAGGGGGGGGGCACTGTAGCCACCCGGGGGGGGGCACTGTAGCCACCCAGGGGGGGGGCACTGTAGCTACCCAGGGGGGGGGCACTGTAGCCACCCAGGGGGGGGCACTGTAGCCACCCAGGGGGGGGCACTGTAGCCACCCAGGGGGGGGGGGCACTGTAGCCACCCGGGGGGGGGCACTGTAGCCACCCAGGGGGGGCACTGTAGCCACCCAGGGGGGGGCACTGTAGCTACCCAGGGGGGGCACTGTAGCCACCCAGGGGGGGGAGCACTGTAGCCACCTAGGGGGGGCACTGTAGCCACCCAGGGGGGGCACTGTAGCTACCCAGGGGGGGCACTGTAGCCACCCGGGGGGGGAGCACTGTAGCCACCCGGGGGGAGGGGGAGCACTGAGCCACCCAGGGTGGGGGCACTGTAGCCACCCAGGGGGGGGGCACTGTAGCCACCCAGGGGAGGGGGAGCACTGAGCCAGATTCCTCTCCCTCAAAGTTATATATAAACTCAAGATAAACAAATTATTAAGCAGCTGATAAGATCAGGAACGGTGGTGGTAAACTTGTGTAACCTTTAGTGCCTCGGAGCCGCCTCTACCTCTCTACCCTCGTTCACACCCCAGCCCGCCCTCCTCAGGCGCCACTACATACACAATATGGGCTACTAAAATGAGGGAAGCCTAGTTAGGTTCGCTCGTTCTAGTACCCCGGTGCTAAAATGAGCGAGGGACTGGTTCCAAATCTGAACACAGAAATAACACCATATGAGACCAGGAGGATATCTTGAGGTTATCTTGAGATGATTTCGGGGCTTTAGTGTCCCCGCGGCCCGGTCTTCGACCAGGCCTCCACCCCCAGGAAGCAGCCCGTGACAGCTGACTAACTCCCAGGTACCTATTTACTGCTAGGTAACAGGGGCATAGGGTGAAAGAAACTCTGCCCATTGTTTCTCGCCGGCGCCCGGGATCGAACCCGGGACCACAGGATCACAAGTGCAGTGTGCTGTCCGCTCGTCCGACCGGCTCCCTAGACCAGGAGGCATGGCAGGATGTGCAGAGTAAGCATCCTTGAAAAGCAGAGGTGCAACAGGTACTCTGAGGGAGAACTGTCAACATTACAGGCCCAACACTCTCCTGCTACACATAAGGGGCATAACTGGCCGGGCTCTCGCGGTGTTCAAAAGAGAACTTGGTAAGTTCTTGACAAGAGCGCCTGACAGCTGATTGGACAGCGCTTCGTATTCGTAGTCCTGAGGTTACGGGTTCGACCCCCGATGGAGGCGGAGACAAATAGGCAAAATGTTTCTTCCACCCTAATGCCCCTGTTACCTAGCAGTAAATAGGTACCTGGGAGTTAGACAGCTGCTACGGGCTGCTTCCTGGGGTGTGTAACAAAAAGGAGGCCTGGTCGAGGACCGGGCCGCGGGGACGCTAAGCCCCGAAATCATCTCAAGATAACCTCAAGAGATACACAGTAACAGGACTCAACAGGAGGTACACCTGACAGAAGTAGACGCGACAAAAGTAGACGTGACAGAAGCATAGGTCAGGAGCCATTGTATTAGGCAACTAGTGACTGGACACGCAGGGTCAGAGAGAGAGAGAGAGAGAGAGAGAGAGAGAGAGAGAGAGAGAGAGAGAGAGAGAGAGAGAGAGAGAGAGAGAGAGAGAGAGAGAGAGAGAGAGAAAAAAAAAAAAAAAAAAAAAAAAAAGCGCGCGCGAGCGCCTTGATCCGTCGACCGCAGATAGAGGAGTACACAGAGACGCGCATGCGCACGCTCACAACCCACTTCCTCTGTATGATAATGCTTGTGATCTTAATATACATTCAGGAGCTCAAGTTAGCACTTTCACGTCTGGGTTAGGTAAACACAGATCAGCTGATGTGTGGTTGTTGTTGCCTCCAGGCGATAGAGGGCTCTGGCGCTCTGGCGGTCGTAAGAGGAACAATTATACACCTAACCTTGAGGTGTTTTCGGGGCTTAGCGTCCCCACGGCCCGGTCGTCGACCAGGCCTCTTGGTTGATGGACTGGTCAACCAGGCTGTTGGACGCGGCTGCTCGCAGCCTGACGTATGAATCACAGCTTGGTTGATCAGGTATCCTTTGGAGGGGCTTATCCAGTTCTGTAATGAACACTGTGAGGGGTCAGCCAGGTATGCCCCTTATGGGTAGTGGAAGCATTATACTGCAGTAGTACTCGTAGAGTTATAGTACTCGTAGAGTAGTGCTCGTCCGGAGGCACCCTGTCACAAGACCTCTAGGCCCTGGAGGCCTCACGACCACAATGTTCTTACTTTATTGAATGACGCGCCATTATTTGAATACTGGTGGCGACCATGGTCTCCTCTGACCAGGCAGGCTGGCCACGCCTGGTCCACGTTTCCATGTCTAGATCCTGTAACAATTGCCAGTGTTAAAGTAGGATTTATAGTTGGTGAATTTCATTTAAATTGTTCTCAATAAACTCGTGTTAACCTTTCCGTCTGTGTTGTTGGATCCTCTTAGCCTCTAGATATAGTTTGCGTAATCGTCCCGTAACAAATGTCAGTTAAAGAAAGAGGACTCTCCAAGTCAAGCAATGTTTCTTGCCTCGTTGCTTGATATAGTTAATGGACAAGGCAGATGGTGGCAGCGTAGATAATCCTGTGTAGCATTTCCTTGGAAGGGTACCTTTGGTTCCGGTTACTCAGGATATATGTTAGTGTAACCATTAGTGGTACTGAATACTGGTGTTACTATATAAGGAATAGATGGTGGAATATTGGGAATAAATGGTGGAATATAAGGAATAGATGGAAGGATATAAGGAATAGATGGAAGGATATAAAGAATAGATGGAAGGATATAAGGAATAGATGGAAGGATATAAGGAATAGATGTAATCACATGGGGAATAGATGGAAGGGTAACGGTAGAGTTGGGAAGGGGAGAGAGCTGGATAACCTCCTGCCCTTTGGATAAAGGAGATCGGTCCTTCCCTTTCCGGGCTCTTACCTGTTCCATCTACCCCAGCATTACACGCCCGCCCGCACGCACGCACGCACACTTAAGGAGGCCTTCCCATCACTGTATACCGCCTGTGTGAGGCCAGTCTTGGAGTACGCCGACCTGTCGTGGAGCCCCATCTAAACACATTAGGAACATCCAAAGGGTGCTGAAAATTTGCAACGAGACTCGTCCCAGAATTGCGAGGGCTGAGGTGTGAAGAGAGACTGAAGGAACTAAGCCTGACGACGCTTGAAAGGAGAAGAGAGACATGATAGATGCATAAAAAATACTTTTGGGAACTGACAGGCTGGAGAAAAGGAAATGTTTACAATGTTGACCAATAGGACAAGAGGGTACAGATGGAAGCTTGAGACTTAGTTGTGTCATAGAGGTGTTAGAAAGTTATCTTTTAGCGTGAGGGCAGTGAGTAAATAGTGTGACTTAAAGGAGCAGGTTGAAGAGGAAGGAAGAAAGGAATTATCAGGGTAAAGCGTCAAGCCTTTAAGACTATATAGCAATGGTAAGGGGTTAGAATTAGGATTTGGGATGGGACGGGGGGAAAGGAATGGTGCCCAATCACTTGGACGGTCGGGGATTGAACGCCAACCTGCATGAAACGAGACTCAAATTATAACACACACACACACACACACACACACACACACACACACACACACACACACACACACACACACACACACACACACACACACTGGTAGCTTGGTGGATAGCGCGTAGGACTCGTAATTCTGTGGCGCGCGTTCGATTCCCACACCAGGCAGAAACAAATGGGCAGTTTCTTTCACCCTGAATGCCCCTGTTACCTAGCAGTAAATAGGTACCTGGGAGTTAGACAGCTGCTACGGGCTGCTTCCTGGGTGGGTGTGTGTTAGAAATATATGAAGAAGATACGATGGAGGAAAATAGGTGGGAAGTTAGACAACCGACGGTTAGAAAGGTGGGGTCCAAGAGCTAACAATTCGATTCTGCGGCCACAAATAGTAAATTCATCACCGGTTGCTTAGTGCTCCTGGCAATATGGGTTCGAGTCACTTCTGGGGTGTGAGTTTTCAGTTGCATGTATGCCTGGGGACCATTCAGGCTTGTTCATATATATATATATATATATATATATATATATATATATATATATATATATATATATATATATATATATATATATATATATATATATATAATCTTTGGACAACACCCACCAGTGGGACTCGAACCCAGAAAGCACAACTACCTTCCAGTAGCTGGCATAACTAGTATGCTTTAACCCACTACGCCATCAGACCTTACAAAAGAAGTAGATAGTTCGAGATATATATATCTCAAACATCTCTACCTCCCGAAGGCACTAGATGAGTGAGGGGTCAGTCTGCAATTTTCGTCAAGCCACTGTCAATGTGAGAGAACTCGTGTCCAGCTTATAAGCCTATACTTGCATAAACCACAAGTGAAGATAAACAATCTTTGGACAACACCTGTGTTGTCCAAAGATTGTTTATCTTCACTTGTGGTTTATGCAAGTATAGGCATATATATATATATATATATATATATATATATGTATGTCGTACCTAGTAGCCAGAACGCACTTCTCAGCTTACTATGCAAGGCCCGATTTGCCTAATAAGCCAAGTTTTCATGAATTAATTGCTTTTCGACTACCTAACCTACCTAACCTAACCTAACTTTTTTGGCTACCTAACCTAACCTAACCTAACCTATAAAGATAGGTTAGGTTAGGTAGGGTTGGTTAGGTTTGGTCATATATCTACGTTAATTTAAACTCCAATAAAAAAAAATTGACTTCATATATGATGAAATGGGTAGATTTATCATTTCATAAGAAAAAAATTAGAGAACATATATTAATTCAGGAAAACTTGTCTTATTAGGCAAATCGTGCCTTGCATAGTAGGCATAGAAGTGCGTTCTGGCTACTAGGTACGACATATATACATACATATATATATATATATATATATATATATATATATATATATATATATATATATATATATATAATGTGTGGGAAGTAATAGAGGTTGAGGTATGAGAGACACTGCCTGAGCTCCTCATGTGTTATTAGAGAGACTTCTCCAGCCTCACGTGTTGCTGGGCCCAGATACATGTTGCAGCCTTGACCCTTGTTGAGCATCTCCTCCGCTGCTCCTGCACTCTGTTGCAAGGTCACATGCGGGGATGTGTGCTTGCGGGGGTTGAGCTCTGACTCTTTGGTCCCGCCTCTCAACTGTCAATCGTCTAGTGTACAGATTCCTGATCCTATTAGGGTCTTATTATATCTACGTTACAAACTGTGTATGGAGTCAGCCTCCACCACATCACTGCCTAATGCATTCCATTTACTAACTACTCTGACACTGTTTTTTCTCATGTCTCTGTGGCTCATCTGGGTACTCAGTTTCCACCTGTGTCCCCTTGAGCGTGTTCCACCTGTGTCCCCTTGAGCGTGTTCCACCTGTGTCCCCTTGAGCGTGTCCCACCCATCCTGAAGAGTTTGTCTTTGTCCATCCTGTCAATTCCCCTGAGAATTTTGTAGGTTTGTATTTTTGTAGATTTTGCAGATTTGAGAATCTGCAACACCCGCCACTTGCCCTAAAGAGCCTACAACACCCGCCACTTGCCCTAAAGAGCCTACAACACCCGCCACTTGCCCTAAAGAGCCTACAACACCCGCCACTTGCCCTAAAGAGCCTACAACACCCGCCACTTGCCCTAAAGAGCCTACAACACCCGCCACTTGCAACAAAGAGCCAGCAACACCCGCCAATTGCCCTAAAGAGCCTACAACACCCGCCACTTGCAACAAAGAGCCAGCAACACCCGCCACTTGCCATAAAGAGCCTACAACACCCGCCACTTGCAACAAAGAGCCAGCAACACCCGCCACTTGCCCTAAAGAGCCTACA